>NC_135396.1:13987500-14207500 GCF_051989625.1 Stigmatopora argus | reverse complement strand
GGCCGCCATTTCCTGCTCCACAAGATCTCCTAGCTCTCCTTGCTGCAACTCCAAACCCTTAGGACGCAATTTCTGAATCCAAAGGCAATCTTCATTAGTTTGGCTAACGTTCAATTGAACATGAAGACAACATTTTGTCAACCACCCACCTCAGCCATGTTCCGTATGGCCATCAGAACCTCCTTTAGTTTGCAGTTGTCTGCAGTTTTCAGGTCCTTCTTCTTTTTCATGTGGCCCAGGAAAAGAAGCACTTCAGCCCCACAAGACTTCACACTTTCTGAAAGAACTGTATAGAGTGCACATCTTATAACCAAAAATTTGTCTTAAAACATAATGCCACTTCAATTTACTGTGCTGTATATACACTAGCAATGTTTGTCCAAAAAGCTAACCTTGTGTGGGCTTCCAGCTTTATCTAGGTCTACATTGTCTTTTCCTGTGTCTGTGCTTGCTACTGCTACTAACTGAATTTCCCGAATACGGGATGAATAAAGGTTAATCTAATCTAAATAAAAAAAGAACACTTGGCTTTATTGTTCTCTTTCCACTGAGATGGTGCTCATGGTTCAATATGGTGAGCATTCTGGTTCCACAAACCAACCACTGGCTTCAAGTTGCTGAAAATGGATGCTTAGCAAGCACCAATCCCTTGCTAGGCCAAACAAGAGGAAGGGTCTACCTGCAGCTTGCAAAACAGAATCACTAGTGACAGGGCATCACTGGCACGTGGTCTATAGCTATAGCTTATTCGTAATCCTAACCTCAACCAAGCCCCTGTCAACAAGGCCTCTTGCAAAAGGTAGAGGAAGGAAGCTAATTGGCCAATGATTTTAAGCAAAAGAACATAGCAGGATCAAACTGTTTATAAACACAAGAATCAAGAAAAAGATAACAAGTGACACCTGCTCTTGCAAGATGCCAGTTTGAACATTGCGCTTTGATTTCAGGTTTTAATGATTGAGTTAAACGCTGTTACACTTTGAGGTGTTCCTAAATTATTTGAAAGGAAACTGTTCTAAAAGATTAAATGTGATTTTTTGGTAGTATAAATTGGATACAATTGAACTATATTTTACAAAAACACTGTGGTGCAGGGGTGCTAAAACTTTCTTACCTCAAGATCTAATTTTAAAGAAGCAATCTGTGCGATCTACCCTGCTTTACAGTTTCTTTTTGTAAGGCTGGAAAACAGTTTGCTTGCCGATGGTGATGTCTTCAGTTGATTCTTTTATTTATTTCATATTGCACAGCAACTTTTGGTTTGAAGGCAAATTTATAAAAATAAAGACGGCTGTCAAAATTCCTGCAGGTTTTATTCTTTATTTTTCCTAGTGTAAGGAGGGAGTTGTCTTATTTTTATTGCACAACAGAACAACAAAAATCCTTTTTAAAATCATATTTCATATTCTCTTTTTTTTTTATAAAGTAAGGTAACAGTTACTTTCATATTTGAATAAGGAGGAAAGTAATTTATCTACTTATTCACAGAAGTTTGAAGGTTTAAATTTGAAACAAAAAAGGTGTGATGGTTATTGTGATAATTATCGGTATCGACTGATATTTATTCTTTTATCGTGATAACAATTTTTGTCATTTTGCCCAGCCGTAATTAGACTTATAGTATAACATAACAGAATAGAACAGCTTACTGTCAGCCTGCTCGACAGGAACCATGTGAGAGGTGGCACTGCCTTGTACAATGGTGTCGCCCACTAGGTGGCCACATTGGGTTATGACTTTAAGCAACTGAGAAACACCTGGGTAAAAAAATAAAATTGAACACATTGTCCTCAGAGGTTTTGTATACAGGAAATATGCAATGGACGAAGGCTTTGCGTATTATCAGACTGGTTACCTGTTTCATCAGCTAGAAAGGCGTCTCTGGCAGGAAGGAGCTGCTCCACACAGTCTAAGGATGCTTGACATCTGGATGCCAGGTAGTCTGTAGAAGTAGGCGTTTTTGGACATTACAAAAGACCCGCACACTCATTACTGCTGTAATTAGCAGCCCACTGCCTAGGGAGGCACAGCAACCTGCTGAGCTAGTGCAGCTGATGTGAGCTGGATCATCGATCTGAGCCAGTGAGTCTTGGATGATCTTCTCTGCTTCTTCCACAGCTACCATCAGATTGGTCCAGCGGGCCGTTTCCAGCTGGCTCTCTAATACCTGCTCCCTGCTCTCCTATGGAAACACAAGCAGACATACTTCCATTATTATTTCCCCTTTCAAATCTTATTGGCATATACAAAACGTCAAAGAACACGACAAACTCAAAACATGCTTTGCTGTTTCTTCCATTTAGAAGTTTGTTTTATACTTATGACGACACCAAACAAGCTTGGAAAATGTATTTTTTTCCTAGCCTAGTTTTAAACAGTTTCAACTTTCAGCGACTTCCACAGATACAACAAAAATCTTGTGATTCTTAAAATAACCTTTTGGATAAAAATGTTGACCCAAAATAGAATGAAAACACAACAGTGTGTCTCCAACATTTTTATATAATTCATATCAAGTACCACCAAACAAGAACAAGAAAAAACGCCTCAACTCTCTTAAGAGCATCATGGCCAACAATATCATAAAAAATAAATCAACATAACACTAACTCAAAAATGAGGCAGGGGTTTCATTTAGTATTATTGCACTTAAATAAGATCAAATAACCTAATTGACCTTTTACCTTGTCGTTGAGCTGATTTTGCAGTGCTTCTGCTGTCTTCACGCCGCACTCTCTCTCAGTCGCCAATGAACTTTGGACACGCTCGAGCTCCTCCACTTGACCAGCCAGCTTGGCCTCCAATTGGGACAAGGATTCAACAAGCACCGCTTTCTCGGATTCCATCGCGACTAGTTGAGTGCCGAGAACTTCACTGGACTGCAGAAAAATAAAAATAAATGTACATATACCTATATACACTGATCTCTCGTTTTTTTGCGTATAATGTAGACCAGACATGGCCACGATAATCGAAAAACCGCGAAGTAGGATCACCCCCATTAAAACTACCACAATACATGTATTTTTGTATAGGCACGAAAGCAAGTGCACAAGTACCATTATCAAGAAGTGTATTTATAAAATATCAGTTACAGGCATATAAAAAGACTATAATTTATTAATATCTAAATCTCATCTCATTTTCTGAACTGCTTTATCCTCACTGGAGTGAATTTTCTCTCATTTTTGTGTTTCTTCACATCTTTCATACAAAATTGGGACACTTTGACCAATTTTAAAGGGTTTAGTCGGTAGTTGTGGGAAGACCGCGCAACGAATTAGAGAATTTACATATAAAGTACACCTCTACTTATGAAATTTTCAACTTACGAAAAAAGTTCTGGAACCAATTAATTTCATAAGTAGAGGTACGACTGTACATACATATACTTATATCACAATCATTGAAAAAGTGTGATGTTGCAGTGTGTGCAACTTCACAAAACAGACTATGACATCAGAGTGAACTTTCATCAGATCTGAAATGCTTGGAACCCTGAGGATGTCATCGGGGGATTGTGAATAGTTTGGAACTGGCCGGAATAAATTCATTAAAAATAGACTTGTGAATTAGAGCATGGTCCAATGCCGGAAAGTTGAGGGTGGAAGGGAAATAAATGTCATATTAGGATAATTTGAGCTCTGTGACAGGAGTTACACAAGCAATAAAATGGGGACAAATGGGGATAGAACCTAAATAGAATACAGTGTGGAAGGATGCAGTGGAAAAGACAAACCTTTGGAAGAAAATGAGTTCAAGTTTTGTTTAACAAAAGCATGATTTTTGAACACACAGGTCTTAATGAAATTATGAGTTTGGATTAATGACAATGGGTGCGGGAACCCAGATAACTCTCTTTTAGTATAAGAAGTCTTTGCCACTGGAAACTATAAAATACGTACAAACTTCTATCAGCATGTCAATCAAAACCAAGCACAATTATTTTTTGAAGACAGCATTATTGGTAGATTATATTAGATTAGAACTTTATTTCATCCCATATTTGGGAAATTTCTTGGTTGCAGTATTTTATCTATTTAGATTGCGCAGAAAGAGCAGTGGGGGCAGAAAGAAAATTTCCTATATATATATTCAACTGATTTTGCGTTACCAAGGGAATATGTGGGGATATTAAAGGCATTATTAAAAAAAGACTGCTTTGGGTTACTTTACTAAGATTCTGACAAAGGATGAAGAGAATAGGTTGCTACTTTGTTGTAAAGACGATGACATACCTGTTGTGAAGAGGCCATGGTGGTCTTGAGGGAATTCAGCTCTGCCTTATTGGACGCTAGCTCCCTCTGCAAGTCCTCAACTCGGACTCGTTGTGCTCGTTCCTGTGTTGAGAAAACGTTGCATTTGTCAAAAGCAATGTAATACTCCAGACAAAAACTCAAGAAAAAAAAACAGATCATCAATGATAACACAACAAACTTTGTTGTTTTAGGTCTGACAGCTGTTTATTATTCTTTTTTTGTGTGTTAAATATTGAATTATAGCATCCCTGCTCTAGTAGTTATCATAGGTGCTTGTTTTAGAAAAAAATGAAATATTGATATACAATGAAATATGAAAGAAACCGGTGTGACCACTATCATCGCGTTTTTAAAAAGTATATGGGTAGTTATGTGCATACATAGTCACAATTTAGCACAAAGCTAAACTGGGATAAAAGAAACAAACGTGATGAAGAAATACTGAGAAAACATCCAATGACATAAATAAAGCCATGAAAATACTAACCATTTTTTATATATTTTTTTAAGTAAACAACATACAGTGGTACCTCGTTATACGACCGCTCGTCATACAATATTCTCGTCTTACGACGGAAATTTCGATCGAATAATTCGCCCGTCATGCGATCAAAATTTCGTGATGCGACCAAGCCAGGTGGCCATGGCACTGTCTTTTTTGCATATCTTTCGTGTATAACAATATCTACGAGCACCGGATGAGTTATTCAGACCAGGAAACGCACAACACGCATGCGCGGGAAAAAGAGGGCTTTCTGGGTAATGAAGTATACTCGTGCACACAACGCCGACAGGCAATGGCACTCTTTCTCAGAATAAAACTTTACCCAAAATCAATACGTGGGTAAGCTCAGCTGCTGCATTTCCTGTTATTTTTATCTAATACGAGGAGTATTATATTACTTCTCGTTCGCTGCTCATAAGAACATCAAGGGCACTGGCTCGCAACTCCCCGCAATAGCATCCCCGGTAGCAACTCTATCATAGGCGCCGTTCTAAGCGGATGCGACCACAGATGCTACAAGCTAAAAGGGAGCCGCTAGCCAGCGCCTACGAAGCTTCCATGAGCAGCGGAGCGATCGCTGATAAAGACTGCTGCTCGTTGGCAAGTGGTCGTGCGTTATCCGATTGTAAGGACATTTGTGTGCATCATTTTCGGAATATTTTGAAGGGAATAGTACAACAGCAAACAGCCCATTAATAGCGAACGTGAGGGTGGAGTGTTTGTTCCGTTTACGAGTGCGTTGTGTGGAAAAAAACTGTAGACCCCGCCCCTTTTGTGCCCTCGGCGAAATCCGCCCAATTTTAGTTAGATTAAACACATTTTATTTCTATTAAACCGCTAGTTATGTGTTACTTTGTTAATAGATGGGGAATTAGAAGAAATAAAACATTTTTTCCAATCCAATATCCTGTTTTTGGTGTTTTTTCAGAGGGCTGGAACGAATTAATTTGTTTTCCATTCATTTCAATGGGAAACGTCCGCTCGAGTTACGAGAACCTCGTCATACGATCTCAGTCTCGGAACGGATTACGATCGTATGTAGAGGTACCGCTGTACTGAAATTCTAGTTTCCTACATTGACCTTTTGTCAGGTTTTTCCCCCCTGAAATAAAGGAGAGGCTCGTTTAAGTGACTTTTTCCATCAAATGTTGAAGATGAAAATTATAACAGAATATAAGATGAACACAAGCTTTATGTGGGACTATTATTGATAGGTTTATCCTTAGGTATTCAAGCACATATATATATTGATTAATATTGATACACATTTATAATAAGCATTAATATTCCTAATAAGCAAATATATATTAATATTGCAAGCACATTTATAATAAGGATTAATATTCCTAATAAGCATTGCAAGCACATTTATAATAATGATTACCCCAACAATTATATATATTATTTTCATAATTGGCTCCATGCCAACAAAAACTGGATAGTGCAACACAGGTCATAGTTTGGACGTCTCTTCCTTGGATACATAAGGCTTCTTTAAAAATAAAAAAAGCCAAGCTGAGTTTGATGCTCACCTGTTTGTCTGCAAAATCCTGGGCGGCTTTCACCTTATCCTGCATTTCTTTTCTTACTGCCTCAACTTCATCCTGCGCTGCCCGAGCCACTGTCATCTGCCGAGTCACGTCTGCATTCTGCAACCATAAGCGAATATACATTTAGAAATACGAGAATTTCTTTTTTGCATGAACAAATGCGTTTCCTTACCTTTCTCAGCAATTCAGCATGACCTTGTACCAGCTCGCTGTACTTTTCTTTTAGCTTGGTATAGCGCTGCTCATTGGCCAGAGCTTTTTCTGCAAAATCAGCAAATATCATTTGAATCAGCCACCTTTCAATACAGACATGAACTACTATTTAATTATTTTTTATGTGTGAAAAGTTATCATGCAAGAGTAATGCATATTTTTAGATAGTTCAGACTATTTCCACCTCAAGTATTTTGCACTTAAGAGTTGTCAAAAAGTTCATTTTTACTTGTACTGTTACTTTACTATTGCTCATAGTTTAAATAAATAAATAAAATAAAATAAAGAATTCCAGTTGTCCTCTGCAACCTTCAGCAAAAGTTTTGGAACCACCTGTCCTGGTTGATTTTCACTCAGTTGTTTTATTGTGTACGGGGGGAGGGAATTTAATAGTTAGGACAAAACATTTTAGTCATTTCAAATGGTAACTTTCCCTCTTTGAAAAACACTAAAAAAAATTATTGATCAGCTACTTTTTCAGATCACACATAGGGGAATGAAATAGAGGATCCTTATGTTCTGAGAGAAAAATTATGGAATTATTCAATTATGAAATGATTAAACAACCACACAACTACTTGTTTCACCACATCTGGCTTTTATAACATCTTGCAGCAACACGCTTGTTTATTTATTTATACATTTATTTATTTATGTATTCATTAACTTATTTATTACCTATTTATTTATGTCTAAAATGTCTTTTCCTGTGTCTGTATTCTCACCATCTTGCTAATGTGACAATGACATTTCCCGAATACGGGATGAATAAAGTTATGTAATCTAATCTAAACTAATCTAATCTAATCTAACTGATTTGCATAGTGACAAAACAGTGCTATTCATCAATTTTCTACCAGATCAGCTTTGCAGATTTGAGCCTTGTCATGGGGCATTTTTTTTTCAACTTTTGGAGTATTACCAGGTCATTATTTAGACCGTGTTTTCAAAGATTTTGGGGGATGTCAATGAATTATCATCATGATTTAAGAAAAAATATGTTACTATCCTTTTAACTGGCTGTAAAAGCAAATCATCAATAAGTGTAGAAATGTGCATATTTTCCCCACCTCCATAACAAAACTTAATTGAAACAACAAAATACAAAAGTTGCCATTTGAAGTGCCTTAAGTTTTGGGTCATCTCATTGATGTGCTCTTTTCTATTTATTTATTATTGTATTTTTAATTTCTGACATGTTTTGTGGATTCACACTACGTAGTGTGTGCACCTTCATGTCAACAGTTCAGAACTATTTTTCGACATTCAATCAACGTAATCAGGTTATTATAATATCCCTGTGATAAATGAGCTCGACGGCTTACTCTCGATTTCTGTTAGACTCCGCTGCTCTTTCTCTGTGTCCTCTTTGACCCTTCTCAGGTCGTCAAGCTCAGCCTTCAGAAACTCACTCTCCCCTGCCGCCTGTAGGCGCAGATGGCTTTGCTCTGCCAGCTCTGCCTCCAGTTCGTTGACACGGCCCCTCAAGGCCTGACATAATCGTCCACTCTGGCAGAAAGAGCGAGGAATTTATTATTCATTCATATTTACTTGATCATGAGCAATATTAAGTATGTTGGATAAGCAATAAATTCTGTATTCCTGAGGGTTAATTTCCTATTTACCTCAAGTCGAAATGATTCCAACTCATCCTTGAGAACTTGAACTTCCCTGGTCAACTGATCAATCAGTCGGTCTCTAATCCATAGAAAATGCCAGTGTGTTAATCAAAAGCTCTAGCCATGTTGCTTTTTGCAAGTGGGTTTTATATTTACAAACTATTTTATCAATTAAATGAATGTACAAAAGATTTCGGAGATGTATACAGTGCTTGTCCTGTGCCAATGCCACAATCTCAAGAATTCATTTTAAATCACAGTCATGCAGTCAAAATGTAAAGAAGGTATCAACATGGAAAATATTTTCTGTACCTTAATGTTACATAAATTTATCAATTAAATGAATTTACAAACGATTTCGAAGGTAGAATTGAGATGTATAAAGTGCTTATCCTGTGCCAATGCCACAATCTCAAGAATTAATCTTAAATCACAGTGATGCAGTCAAAATGTAAAGAAAGTATCAACATGGAATATATTTTCTGCACCACAATGTTACATAAATTCTTCTAGCATTAATATGAATTAAACATGTGTATACACTGCTTAATATTATTACACACTCCCAACCTTAAATTTGCATTTGGAGCACGCAAAAGTGCTTTAATGTAGATTTTTATCTTCGGTGAGACATTTTGAAACCAAAACAAATACAGTTTAATTGGTGTTATCTGACTAGTCAATCATAATTAAGAATACAATTTAACAAAAAAATCCTTTTCATTCATTCAATTGATTAATATCTTAAATGTTCCACAATTTTTGAACATTTTTCGTAAAATATGATCTTTTTTAAAATTCAGTTGAATTCAATTGTTACAGTTTAGTATTGTAAATAAGGTTTTTATTAAAGAGAGTCCACATACTGGTGTAGTCCACCAGACTATTGGAAATTACAAATTTAATTTATGGTAGATGTAGTATAAACATATAGAGGGAGTCTAATTCGCAAAGAATTGTATGGATCTCTAGTAATTAACTACAATAATTACTAATGTTTCTTGTTTTAACAAATTTACAGATGTTTGTACATAAGGTAATCAAGACGTACTTATCGTCCTTGCGCATCCCATTCTGATTATTGAAGTTGAATGGGTCGATTGCAGCGGAGGTGCCAAACAGGTCATCAAATTTGGTCTCCACTGGAGCCTGAGCAGTCAAAACCACAAAATTGAAAAGGCAAAGCTCCATAGTGTTTCCTTCAAAACAAATTATTACAAATATTTCAAGCTTGGATGTCTGACTCTTTTGGTTTAGTGTACAATAATGTATTATGACTAAAATTCTGATATCTGCACAATCAACTTTCATACTAAACATTCACGCGTATACCAGATGTAACGCTAGGTTCCCATCCAACAATAACGTTCAAGGCTGTGAGTTCAGCTTGTGATTACCTAAGCATCCATTCATGGGTACTTTTCATGACTTAATTGTACAATCTAAAGTGCATGCAGTAGGACTCCAACACAAATATTACACTACAGATTCCAATCTCTATTCAGACACCCATCCCGATTTTACCGGTAGGTCTGTGTCCACCAAATCATCAGTTTCCGCCATGTGCTCCGATTCTGGGGAAGAAGACTCAGCTGGGATCACGACCACTGGACTGATGTGCTCTGACAAGGCAGATGCACGCAGGAAGTTTGGAGGATTCTGCAAGGAAACATTTGATCCGTGATAGTGCATGAAAAAGTTCTTTTGGAGAGCCAAGAAAAACACAGAATGTCAATTGCACATTCCCCATGGCTGAAGGAAGAATGTTCAGAATGGATATTTTTCAACTTCCTATTTTCCATGACCATTTGGTTACTTTATCAAATATTTTGTTGCCTGAAACTACCAATATAGACAGTTGTGTTAAATCAACTTTTAAACCGGCTTTTTAATTTGTTAGTTGGGACTAAATTCATTAACATATAATGAATCTTCATTAGTCTTCATAACTATTTTGAACAATTATGTAAAAGTACCTCAGGCAACTGTGGGATCTGAATCAACCTTTTGAAGTACTGCAAGTTACTGGAACGATAAAATAGACTCTTCAATCTGCAATAAGAGATAAAAAAGAAAAAAAGAAATCTTGTTTGAACAGGGTAGCCAGAGATGTATGCCAGCAGTGACATTACGACCGTCAGGATTTGAGGTTGGGCAACGGTGGCCATTCATACTTTTTAAATTGTTCCTGGAAGCGGTCTCTGTGGCCTTGGAGAGTGTCGGCTGGAAGGCCTGCATACAAAATACATCAGTTAAACACATTTTAGTACTATTAAACCACTAGTTATTTGCTACTTTGTTAATAGATAGTGAATTAGAACAAATAAAAATGTTTTTCCAATTCAATATCCTGTTTAGGGTGTTTTTTCAGAGGGTGGGAAAGAAATGATTTGTTTTTAGTTCATTTCTATGGGAAATGTTCATTTGAGTTAGTACGAGTAAATCGACATACGAGCTCAGTCCCGGAATGAATTAAGCTCGTATCTCGAGGTACCACTGTATTGATTGTACATTTTGCAAGAAATTATACGACCCCCGCCCCAAATAATTGTAAAACAACATTCATACATTTAAAGTAGTTCAAATAGTTGAAGGGTATTTTGATAGCTCATCACTGAAAGAAAACTGTCTCCTTAACCAAATGTACATAAACTCTTCCACAAGTTTATTTCCTTCCACAGAATGGCTACTTCTTTTACAGTAACTTTAAATTGATATTTTATTTTGTGTCAATTTGTCCTAAATCACCAACATCATAACTTAAATTCTTTACTGATTTCCATTTTTAATGAAAATTCAAATTGCATGATTATATGAATTATACCATTATTAAACGGATTGATAGGTAGTTATGTGTACTTACATGAGTGAAGCTTAAATAGCAGCTTGACTGTGTAGTCATATAGGTGGCTGCTGTCCAAGATGACTTGGATGAGTGGGGCCAGGCGACACTGGCCAGCAGCGGTCACTGACACTGATCGGGACATATCCAACGAACTGAATACTGGACAAGCGTGGCACAAAACACAAATACACTGTTGTTAATAACTCATCAGTTAGTTAGACTTTTACTGTAACTACAAAACGTGATTCGGTTGTGTATGGTATATAGGGGTGAATACCCGAAAAATAAACGATAAACTTTTGATCCCGAGTCTAAAATTAATCTGTTTATTCTCACTAGGGTGACCGCAGAAACCAACTTCAGCTAACCATGGGATGGATGCCTCCTGTACAATTTATTGACAGTCAATTTAAGGGTACATGTAGAAAAACAACCTTTCACACAGACAATCAGAACTATGAATACGTACATTTGAGCATCCAATCAGCCTTGCAAGTATGTCTTCTGGATGTGCAAGGAAGCCAGAGTACCACAAAAAAAAAATAAAACCAAGCATTGGGAGCACATCCAAACTCTATTGGGTAACATAAGACCCACCATGCCTAATAATGGAAGGACCTGCCCTCGGCGTTCTTCCTCCATGGCCCCAATTATCGAGAGCGCTGAATACTGATAAAACCCACCTAGAGGATCTCATCTCATTTTCTGAACCGCTTTATCCTTATAAGGGTCACGAGGGGTGCTAGAGCCTATCCCAGCTGACTCCGAGCCAGAGACACCCTGAATTGTTGGCCAGCCGATCGCAGGGTACAAGGAGACAGAAAACCCTCACACCCATACCTAGGGCAATTTAGGGTGTCCAATTGTTACGTCTTGGCAAGACGTCAAGGCGAGGTAACGAGAAATTAGGACCCAAACCCAAGGGAAGCAGGGGAGAACGAGGGAAGTGTGCTCAAACCAAAACTTTAATAACTTAAGCAGGTTCTTTGAAAATAACAAAGAGTTAGAAATTAAATCACATAACCAAACCTGACAGGGGGAGACACGGGAAAGCAAGGAACGAAGCATATGGAACAGGGATCGAGGTAACATGGCGTGGACAAACTAAAGCAGACGATCCGACGAATGACATAACAATCAGTGGGGTTCAAATAGACTGACATGGGTAGACGAGACAATTAGGAACAACTGGGAAACACACAAGGGAGCAAGCAGGGAATACACTAGGGGCGGAGAAATGACAGCTGAGCACAATGGGCAATCACTCAGACAGGACACCAGAGGGGGAAAAAGCATAAAACAAAGCAACCCTAACACCAAACAGCCTACCATGCATGTTTTTGGAATGTGGGAGAAAACCGGAGTACCCGGAGGAAACCCACGCAGGCTTGGAGAGAACATGAAAACTCCACTCAGGTGGACCAACCTGGATTTGAAGCCAGGACCCCAGAGCTGAGAGGCCGACGTGCTAACCACTCGTGCTACTGGGCCGCCCTACCGTATTTGTAGCCATTCAAATTCCCAGAATGCGTTCCTTCAACAATGAGTTGGAATCAATTCCACAATCCCATCAACCTTTTCGTGTCCTTGGTTACCAAAATTCAGTTTAGCGTTGTTCAAACAAACGATATAATTGTCCCAGATTTTTTAAACGTGTTACAGCAGCGGTACCCAAACTTCAGCTTACCACGGACCAGTAAACCTCTTCCTATTTTCTCGTGGACCAAGAGTTACCTTAGAGCCAACCAGGGAACGGCCTGCGCTCAGTGGAGAAAGCCTTAGAGTCGGACACAACCGAAAACAGTGTCTCGGACGAAGTGGAAGATCAGATGAGCTGGGTGGACGTTACGTCAAAATCTGGAAATGCGGCTTACTCAGTGTAATAATTTTGGGAGTTCCTTCAATTCCTGATGATAAAACCTTGATGAGAAGGACTTTATGTTGTTCATATAGGCAACCTAGTTTTAAATGAGAAGATTTTGAGCTGGTGGAGTGCCTTTAGATTTATTCAATGAAAAAAGTGTGCCGCAGCTCAAAAAAAGTTGGGAAACACTGTGATACCGCATTGCAACTTCATTAGAGATGGGAGTTTTTGCTATTCCCAGAATGCAGACTGAAAGCCAAGATTAAAAGATAAAAAGAGACTGTCATTTCCTTGGATTCCGTCATAAGAGAGCAGAGCAGCTTTTTCAGCATTTCCTCTCAGCTCCTGCAGCTCAGATCCCAGAGCCTATTTTTAGCCATGTCCATGTACTATGAGAAACATTCACCTATGACTCACCCTGACAACAACAGTCTGTAACTACTCAATGAGATGCATCGCTTGTCTGATGGTAAAAGTTTCTATTTTTGTACACCATTAAAACTCTATCACTCTGTTGCCCTGTCTGACCATGCATGAACTTTATGCCCTAGGGAATGTGTGTTCACAGCTGATTGCCTGCCAGTCCAAAAGAACTTACCGCCAAGGAAGAGATTGAGTTCGCACTCCAGGTAATCAAACATCTCCACTGTTAACTGGAAGCTGGGGGAAGACACACAGAGATTTCACAAAATAGTTTTATTTTTACAGAATAGCATTACATACTATGCATTTGCTCTCTCTAATTAAACTATTTATTATTTTAAAATATTATTACAATTATTTATTTTTGAATTATTTTGTTATTTGATTTTGAAGTATTTTAATTATTTTATTTTTATTTTTAATTAATTTTATTTATTTATTTTAATTATTTTTTTTAGAATCGGCCACAGTCATTAAAGTTTTTGTTACAGCACGCTACTCCCTGTCCCCACGTTTGGGTACTACCACGCTATCCAAAATACTTGACACATATTGAGTCAGTTCCTGACAATCCCAAGGTACAGAATTAAGTGCTTTTTTTTCATCAATGCCGGTGCAAAACCAGAAGTTTGCGAGTTGTGTAATCAAGTGCATGCACTATTGGACTTTGCTCAATTTCCTATATGCAATCAGACTCCCCCCCTGCCATTAAAACAGCGCCAATGAGTAAATAAGGAACCTTAAAATGCCCCAAAACCAACAGGAAGTAACCTGGAAATGCCTAAAAATAAACAGGAACTGACGAACTAACAAGAAACATCCCGGAAAGCTTATCAAAATCAAAAGGAAATTATACAAAATTTATCGGAGGTGATCTGTAAGTACCATAAAATGGAAGTGGAAAAAAAGAAGACAAATTAACTCATTGCATGCCACTGACAACGACAGCTGTCCAATTCACTTAAGCTGGCTGTGGATGCTCATCTTTCAGTGCCATTGACGGGAGCCTCCCAGTCAAAATGAATTGGGCATTCTTGCACCGTCACTTGCGGAAAGTTAACTTCTTGGGCCCAAAAAATAAACTGGTATGGCCCACATGAGATCTAGTTGGCATTATTATGGCCCACGATCCAAACTGAGTTTGACACCCCTGTGCTACACTCTCCCTGAAGCTAGTAAGGTCTTTTCAGGTCTGCTACACTCCCCCTCCTAAAAATGAGGAAAGTTGGAGCCTTCTTGTGCAACAATAAATGACAAAAATCACTGCATCCCTGCGTGGGAAAAAAAGTGCTTGGCTTGCCTAGTTCCTGGATGTGGCTACGTCACCATGACAGGGCCTCCGTTGTATTGCATGTTGCCATGGGACCCTTTCGCTCTGGGCTGCCGCTAACAGGCAGGGTGAGAAGGCTTTATAAACACAGGCATTATAATATTTGATTTTGCAACGTGCATGCCACAATAAAAAGGTGTGCTGAGGACAAGCTGAGTTCTAGCATCTATAGTCTATGGCAAGGGTATCAGACTCGGGTTGATTCGCTAGGCCGCGTTAACGTCAACTCGATTTCATGTGGGCCGGACCATTTTAGATATAATATTTAGATTTTTTTAAATAAATGCATTAAAAGAACTGGATTAAAAGCCCTGAATGTTCAGTTTTTTATAGATATAAAACAATTTTTATTTTAGCTTTTTTTTTTAAATATATTTTTAGATTTTACAAAATGATTTTTGAACTAAAAACAGAAAAAAATGATTAAAAAATTACAATTATTGATTTAAAAGGGGGAAAATCAGGAAATTTAATATACATCTATATTCTTCATTTTAGTTTGATCCTAAAACAGAAAGTCGGCACTCATGATTTACTTTCCCGGGCCACACAGAATGATGCGGCGGGCCAGATTTGGTCCCCGGGCCGCCACTTTGGTCTATAGCTATCTAAATCAATATAACAGCAGCAATATTGATCTATTCATTTTCAGATGATATATCAAAAACAATCAAGTTTTGTTCAACCCTGCAGTGGAAAGAATATTTAGATCAAATGGTTCGCTTCTTAGAATGCATTACCATGCAAGTCAGGTATATATACATATACATGATCTTTTCATATTCTATTTGTTAATAGACAGCTATTTAGCCTCTTGTTCTCAATTTTATTATTATATAAAATATATTGTATTTCTTTTTTTATTATATATAATATTTGTTATCATTATATATAATATATTGTATTGTTATTAGTGTAATGTATAATGTTTGTTCTTGGTCTTAGCTAAAATAATCCCCCGGACTTCAGAAAAGTTGACTGATATTTTTTTTCCCATATTCAGTGTGCATTTATTAGCTGGTGCGATTTATAGTTTAAAAAAAGGTACTTGATACAGTTGCATGATGCGACAATACAACATTGAGACTATGGTAGTTTTTATAATGGCAAAGAGTTCACAACTGGAATTTAATAATGCTCGCAATATCTTTGACACATCAAACACCGAATGCTGATCAGATGTGTAAGTGAAGCGTCAGGTTGCCTTACTTACAAGTTGTTGACGTCATTCTCTCCGGCCTCTTCGAGTTGTCTGTTTGACATCTGCAAGTTGCCGGGGAACCGAGGATTCTGAAAGAGATGATCACATAAGGTGGGCGCTCAAATGGCATGAGTGTCACACTGCCATCTATCAGTGACAAACGAACTATTTCTGACACACGAGTGTGAATGCATGTCACTATGAAATATGCTGTATCTGACAATCCTGCTCAAAATGAATTGCCTGAATTAGCTAAATATTGTTATAGCACTTTAGTCATTTGTTTTCTAATGATTTATTTTATAGAAACAGCATTAAATTAGTAAATGCCATGATAGTTCAGCAAATTGGAACTACCTGCTTGCCACAGACAGTAATATCACAATATTGGTGACATACAAGTGCCCCAGCATACGCAAAATTTGAGATACGGGTAAATTTTTGAGCAAATATTTATCTTGAGATACGAGAGAAATTTTGATATACAAGCATACAGCGGACGAGAGAGGCTGCTCATAAGAACATCATGGGCACTGTCTTTCTGGTCGCAACTCCCTCGTGTAATGTCTCTACGAGCACTGGGCGGAGCGTTGCATTTTTTTTAGTGTTTTTTCCCCCAGTGCAGAATGGCAGAGGAGCTTGCTCGATAATACGAGAGGAGTATATACTATTTCTCATTGGCAAGTGGTCGTGCGTTATCCTATTGTGAGGACATTGGTGTGCTTCGTTTTGGGAATATTTTGAAGGGAATACAAAAGCAAACACCCCTCGATAGGTTACATCTGAAAGTCAGGGTGGAGGCGGGGCAAATAGAGCCAACCCGGGAGAAGAAAGGTATATTTTTTTTTTTACAAAAGATTAAAATAAAGTTTAATGCAAGGTTAGATTAAATTTATTTTTGAGTGTGTCTGCATCGTAAACCAAGTTCATTTAAATTTGTTTGTTATGTTACGAACGTGTTGCTGTGCAAAAACTCTCTCTCTCTCACTCACACCCTCTCACTCTCTCCCCTCTGCGAAATTATTTTACTAATTTTAGTACTATTAAACAATTTTTTGTACTATGAAGTATTAAACAATAACCTGTTTTTGGTGTTTTTTTCAGATGGTTGGAAGAAATTCATTTGTTTTTAGTTCATTTCCATGGGAAACATTCGTTTGAGTTACGAGTACATCGACATATGAGCTCAGTCCTGGAAACGCATTAAGCTCGTATCTCGAGTTACCACTGGAATCATTTTTAGGATGTCCTGGTCAAATTTATGACATTTTGTTTCGATACTTAAGTCATTTTATATGCTACAAATGATATCCATCCTCCAACTCTTCATGCTATATAGAGAACTATATTTAGAAAAAAAACTGAAAACTTTATCATAGTTATACATTAAAGTTTCTCCCACTTTCTTCAGTTGCGCCATTTATAGATGCTTAATTTTTAGCTCTTTGGGACACCATTAATTTCACACTTGGGATGTTCTTTTAAGACCCACCCATTCCCCTGCAGAGAAACTATGTCAATAAAAAAAGAACAGAGAAAAAGATAATGAGTGATGAAGGGAGTCTGGCTAGGTTTTATAGGCTATGCCAACTCACTTTAATGTGAAACTCCATTTTGGTGATCAGCAGTTTGAGGTAGATGCTGCAGAGCTTTCCATATCCTTCACTTAGGTGACCCTGAAGGCACAAGAGACCGAATCACAAAAGGAAATAAACTTTTGGTCAAATGGCTAGGAGGAGAAAAGTATTAAATGTTCGTAGGAAGCTTGTAAGGGTGCTTAACTTCCTAGGACCTGGCGTCCACATGTGTTGTGGACATCACATTTTTGGTTGTCACAAGACTACAATGTTAAATTTTGGACTATACAAGGGCCCGGTGTCCACTTATGATGTGGACATCATTTTTCTCAGAAACTACATCATACATAATTCTTTGTTTTTACACCCATCAGGTCCCAATTAGCCGAAATATCAAAAGAGAAAATAAAAATGCATCCCTTGCAAGAGTTTGGGTCTTAGAGGTTAAAGGATACAAGGAAATTCAAGATGTTACAATATAGCCACAGGTGAGGGTTAATTAAATGTTATAGTGCCTGCAATTTCGACCATTAAGGTAGAACAACAATCATACTAAGCCTAAATATTACGTGTTCCTGCTTTACAGCCAAATAAAGGGATTCCGTTAACTTTGTATCTGTTCACTGTGAAAATATCTGAACTCTGAGAATGGGGGCAGAGTTGAAATACGGTGAACAAGTACCCTCATTCCTTCCCGAGTCAAAAGAGAGGGATGTTTTATATCTTCCCTGAATAATGCAACACTTTTTGAGGTAGAACGGACATCAGTACCATGAAAAAAGAACTGAGATAAAAGTACATCCAGATTTATAAAAATAGTAAAGCTAATGTTATTGCTAGGAAGGCACTCAGTTGACTCAACTGTAAATTGAACACCTTCATTTGTCTTAAATTGAACTCAAAATTAGTAATCTCAGTTGGGGGAAAAGTGAATTTCTCCTCTTCCAATTTCACTGGTGGTGAAAATAAACTCAAACTAAAATGGCTTGTTTCCCAATTTAAAACGTTTGGGGCAATCACATTACATTGGTTATGAGTCAGACTGATGATAAACTAAAACTATCAATAAAAATCTCGGCAATCAGATGTTTCTATGTGCATTTTCATATCAGACTTTAGACTTGGCTTTCAACCATGCAGACAATTCTTTTTATATTATCAACACAAACTTTTCCACAGATCATTTTTTAATTTGTATTTACTTTTTTGTTTACTAGTAGCAGTATTCTGTGATGGGAACAGACTATTGTGTGTGCTTCCTTACCCACATCCTGCTCATATCTGTCAAATCAGCCTTACTCCTCATGGAATCCTTTATCACCTAAAACGTTGGTGTCAGGAACAGAGGAAATAAGAGAAAGAAAAAAGTCAGCATTTATAAAACAAGTGATTATATAAGATTTGCTAGTAAATAAAAAAACACTGAAATTTATAGTGGCAAACACAGTGCTAGTGTAATTCTGGTTTTACATACGTTTGAATGACCGTCTCGTAGCAGTTTGTGGAAGACGTGGCAGAACTTCCAGCAAAGAACTGCATTGCTGGAGAGAGGAAGCCGATTGACTGCTGCCCAGAAAGTATGGGCGCCTTTCTCATGATGAGTGCCCAAGATGCAAGGTGACACAGTCAAGGAGCAACACCTTTTAGTTCAGAATAATTTCTTTCTCTGTATATAAAGTATGTAATGCATAACTGTACTGTTTTGAAATACAGATACAATAGTATACAATTTTCTTAATAGACAAGTATATTTTTCTTAGCACACAACAATTTAGAATATTTTTGGTTGTTACCTTCTTCGGGCTACTTGCACTGAATGCATTAATCTTTATTCCATCGTTTTCTGTCTCAGATACAATGTTGTTATTTTCCATTGTTGGTGTAGAAACAACATGCCATTAAAAAAAAAATACAAAAAGACCTTGCCTATTGTCATTTTATCCCTCTGTCTACCCATAAAGGTTTACTAAATCTGCAGAAGTTCCCCATCTTGTGGATGACTTCTTGTGTGTGGTTCCAGTTTTATCCAACTCTACAACATCTTTTTCTTGAGTCTGTATCCGTTTTTGCTACCGCAACCAAGATGGCGCCGTTCAAGTGGCAGCCGGTGGCGGTAGCTCCGTCCGCTCTTGCTCGTTTTGTGTTTTTGCTGCTTTTCTGTCTTAATATTTGGTGATTCTTAATGATACCATATACTTTGCTTTGTACTTTGTGCTTTTGCTTTGTTGTTCTGCTGCCTTTGTGTCTGTATTGTCTAACTTGTAACCATGTGTAACTATGCCTTTCCTGTATCTGCATTCTCACCCTCTTGCTACTGTCACAATGAAATTTCCCGAATACGGGATGAATAAAGTTATCCAATCCAATCTAAACTACTTCAGAATCAGATTTGTTTACTCCGAATAAAATAAATTATCCTCACTGCTAATGAGGCACACAAAATACAAGGATATTCCTAGCATGCTTCTCTTTGACAGCAACCTCCTGTGTGTTGATGGCTTTGTTGATGCTGACTGCCTGTGAGGAAGAGGAAGGAAATATGGAAATCAGGCAAAATTTATACATTTTAAAATCTTAAATGGTTCATTTCACAACTTCACACACTTGCATTTATCACTAAAGTGCATTCACTTTTAAGATGTCAAGAGAATGAGAGTTGATGAGGTTTGAGTGAAAGATTGACCTATTTTCTGCACAGGTGGTATTTGAGGCAACAGGTGACAGACAGACAGGCTTGAGAGGGCTCTCTTCTGAATTCAATAATTATGGAAAACTGACAACAACCAGTCCAAACATTTATCTGACTTGATTTCTTCGAACAGTCACTGCCTAAAATCACTGAGATTCCTGAAAGGACAGATTTGGGGAAACACCTGTAGACTGGGTTCAGATCAGGTGTTAATGCCTAATTCCAATTTTTTTATAGCTTTATTTTTAACCTCATTGTAAAACAGACATGCTATCTATTCTTTCTATCTATTCTAGTTGTTACCATTTTTAAATCTATCTTCAATATTATTTTCTTCCCTGGCATTAGATTCAGGTTAAACTTAAATATTTTTCACAACGGTGGGTTACAACAACTGTCTGGCCAGGGTCTAGTCGGAAAGACAAATCCACACTATCTCACGCAATGATTTTTTAAGTCCCCATTCAACTGTATTATGTCCACCAAATACTTATGTGCTGTATCGTTTCGCAGTCTAATGGGCGAGAAACACAGGAGGCGATGTTGCTCGCGTTCAATTCATTTTCTATGAAACTAACAAAAGTTGAAAATTGCTTACCCTCATGGCAACACACAACAAAGAAGTCAAATATGAATTTTGCTGTACATGCACACGTGGCCCTCCGACGTGATAGAAGAACATATGAAACAGTTCTATTACTTCCGCCGCTTGCCACTACAACCAATCTGCAACGGTTTTGTTGATCAACAAATCACCTACGAGGACACTGGCCAACCCGTATGTCATACCTGCACACCACTTTGAGAATGTGGAAGAGTGCATCATTTCAACGCACTTTATGTACACCTTAATTTACACACACGGCCTGCTCCTATTTCACCAATTACTGAACAATACAAATTACAATATTGTAGAATGAATTTTGATTTTGGGTCAATGGACTGACTATAAGACAGTTGTCACATTCTAAAAAATTACACCAATGTCAGATTTAAACCTACATATAAAGGTGGCTTGGATTGGACTTGAAATTCTAAGAGCATATCCACGCATTCCCTGTTTGGTTCGGACTAAAACTAAAGTATGTGGGGCGAACCTTTTGGGCTGGAATAAAAAACAGTGAACTCTGGTGCGGCGCAAACAGTCGGTCCAAGACCTTCGTGGAGACATCGTCTCAGTTTGCTTAGAAGCATAATGGGGTTCACCACATGTAGGAAAGTGGGCATATTGTGGTGGGAACCATTTCTGAATTCACACACCTTTTTGCATGAAACAGGCTCCCGTACCCACCGGCATTACGGGAAATGTTGTTCGGCTAACATTACAGTCTGTGGTTAGCACAGGGGTGGGCAAACTATTCCACAAAGGGCCGTAGTGGGTGCAGGTTTTCATTCCAACCCAGAAAGAAGACACCTTTTCACCAATCTGATGTCATACAATTCCAATCAGTGGATTGCAGTCAGGTGCTTCTTGTTTTCTACAGAAATCTTTTTGGTCAACATGTCTGTTCCTGATTGGTTGGAACAAAAACCTGCACCCACAGCGGCCCTCGAGGACCGGTTTGCCCACCCCTGGGTTAGCAGTACGTCGGCTTACATGAGTCACGGTTCAAAGTGGAGTAATGAGGAGAGAGAATGTTTACTTGATATTTGCGAAGATGCCAATATAAATTATTCCGGAAAATACACATGTAGTCTTTAGTCCCAATACATTTAAGATGATTAGCATTAGCATGGAGGAAAAAGGCTTTGAGTGCAGCATGTTGGAGCTCTTTTATTTTATACATCTGTTTCCCCGCCCAGACCGTTTTGTCCATGTGTTGAACGATGAATGCGCGTGTCCGGTTTGTTGTCAAATTCTGGAACTCTTGCAAAATTGCATTGTTAAAAGGAAACCCATCAAACAAAAAAAGAAACATTGTATTTTGCGTCATACCCTGTTGAACCTTTCAGAATTTCACGAAAGAAGAGTTCAGGGTGAAAAGATTTGGGTCACTTCAAACCGCAATCTGTATGCCCAATGCCCACCATTACATATGTTGTCCTCCAATGATTGTTGAGATTGAAAACAATATGTAATTGTTTCTGTGTGCCCATGCGACAGGAAAAGACTGCAGAGGCCGATCAACACAGCCCAAAAGATCATCAACAGCCCCCTACCAACCCCGTCCAGCATCTACAAATCCCGGTTCCTTAGAAGGGCAGAGAGCATCATAAAAGACAATAAGCACCCCGGCTTCCACTACTTCAACCTGCTGCCCTCTGGAAGGCGCTCCAGAGCCATAACAGCCAAGACAAACAGACTCAAGGACAGTTTCTTCCCAAGAGCTGTCACCATACTCAACTTGAGTTCTACACCTAGAACCTAATCAAGACTTATTGCTAGCCAATTTAGTGACTTTGTACCACTTATCCATGTTGACTACTACGTATACTACTTAAGTTGACTACTTATCCATCTATTACTATTTATTGATTTATTTATCATTACTATATATTGATTAAATATGTGTTTGTTTCTTGTTGAGTCCATAGAATCAGCGAGTGGTGCTCTCAACAACTTGGCGCTGAACGTCTCCAAAACCATGGAACTCATCCTGGACTTCAGACGGAACAAGGCCGTTCACTTGGACAACTTATTTATTTATTTATTATTCATTGATTATTTATTTGTCTGTTTGTTTGTTGTTGTTCTTTGTGCACTACATGGTGAAAGCTTTAAATCGTATTATATTTGTATAATGACAATACAAGCATTCAATATAATTTAATTCAATTCTACATGACTCTTATATGAAAGTTCCTGCCTCCAGTAAAAAAATATCTTTCAGGGAAAAGGAGGTACTGAGGGAGGTTGTTTTAACTCTTAAAAAAGTTAAACTGAGAAAATAAATCATGAATGACATTCTGTCGATTTACATTGTAGTTATTGTATGACGGCTGAGGTCAAGAGCACACGGGGGGCCTGTTTCATAATCTCACTTCCCACAGATGGCCCAAGTCTGCTTCTGTCAGTATGCGAGCGGTCAGGACAGGAATTAAACCAGAGTAACATAAGAGGCGGAACAAGCTCAGGATCACTGTACCAGTTGATTTTAAACAGACAAAAACATTTTCTGTTATCACTTTCGTGTGTTTAAAGTCTGAATCAATCTCCACCACCCATTTTTTCTCATTTACAATCCTACAGTATCCCAGTGGTACTGGTTCCCACAAGAGGATGACCCAGTTAGTCCACAGTGAGACTTTGTACTTGGTGTTGAAAGAGAGAGGCAGCTGCCCAGGACTCCTTGAATTGGCTGAGGAGGCTGACTGGCATCAATAGTCAATTAGCTCCTCACATTGAAACCGACTGCCCGCCTGACAAATTCACGTGAACAGAAAAAACAGTCAGAGGTGAGCTCTGGCTTTTGTGGATAAAAAGACAAGATTTATCCTTATTAACTTAAATGTATGTACTTTCTAGTTTATGATTTCATGTCTCGCTGCTTTCTTTTATTCCTAATTCAGTTGGAGAAAAAAAAGCAGATGAAAAAATAAAAAAATCAGGCAATGAACTTGGTAAATGGACTTGTATAGCACGTTCCCACCTTCACAGCACTCAAAACTTTGACTTTATACTATATCCTCATTTAACTACTGATGACACATCATCGGGAACAGTGTGAAGTTCAGTATCTTTCTCAAGGATACATAAGGCGTATTCAAAAGAGCAAAGCGCATATTTCACTTTCTTTGGCCAAAATACATTTGGTCCGGACTGTTTTGGTGCGGTTCCTTTTCACATTGTAAATTTTGCCAGAGACCCATGATTTGTAAACAAACCTACACATGTGCAAACACAGGAATAAACAATCACGGAGCTCCAGTGTGAGTCACTTGTGCTCATATTGATATAGTCGTAAGTGTAAGTACGCAAACAGACTTGTTACATTGTCTTGTCAAAGCTTGCCTAATAATGATCAAATAATTATCACATTTTTTTAACAAATAATTGAAAATTGCCTTTTATTGTTAATTGCTGATTTTATTTATCTTGCAAATTATTTACTTGTTGCATATCGGGACAGCCTTACTTGAGCTGTGACCATTTTTTAAAGACAAAATAGTATGACATGATTACTTCAGGGTGGCCCGGTGGAGCGAGTGGTTAGTGCATCAGCTTACAGCTCTGGGGTTCTGGGTTCAAATCCAGGTCATGTCCATCTGTATGGAGATGACATGTTCTCCCCGGGCCTGCGTGGGTTACCTCCGGGTACTCCGGTTTCCTCCCACATTCCAAAAACATGCATGGTAGGCTGATTGGACACTCTAAATTGCTCCTAGGTTTGGGTGCATGGTTGTCCGTCTCCTACCGATTCAGGGTGTCCCCTGCCTGTAGCCCGGAGACAGCTGGGATTGGCTCCAGCACCCCCCGTGACCCTAATGAGGATAAAGCGGTTCAGAAAATGAGATGAGATAAGATGATTACTTCATTCAAATGAGGGCTTTTCTTTTAAAATTGTGTACATGTGAACGGCGTTTCAAAGGTTTTACAAGTGCTCCGTCATGTTTCCTGTCTTGGCACACCCTGCACTGCCCATTTCCTCCCCAGCTTCTGCTGAAAAATACACTGCTCTACTTCTCAAGCTAAAAAAGTGTGTTCAACACCCCCCCCTCGACGAACCTCCCCAACCCCCCAGACTGGAGTGAAACACTTTATTCCCTCTATCCCTCTCACATGGCTTGCAGATGTCTCATCGAAAATGGAGAGAACTATACCATCATTAAATATATCATACAACACCGATTGCAAAACTGCAATAAGATTTGGCTCATCAAAAATTATACTGCAATTAAAAAGACATTGGTTTAAAATTGTCAACTTTAGAAAATTTTGATTGCTTTTTTATGCTTTATTTTGGACATGAATCAGAATAAAGAAAGAAAAAAATATTAATTGATTTTCTGAGGCCGCTTATCCTCACTAGGTTCGCGTGAGGTGCTGGAGCCTATCCCAGCTAACTACAAGCACCAGGTGGGGGTCACCCTGAATTGGTGGCTAGCCAATCACAGGGCACAAGGATGAGGGAGAAAACCAGAGTACCCGGAGAAAACCCAAGCAAGCCCGGGTATTACATGCAAACTCCACACAGTGAGGACCAACCTGGGATCAAGCCCACAAACTCGCAACTGAGGGCGCAACACATTAACCACTTGGCCGTCAGACAAATAAATGTGTCACTAAGACACAAATAAATAAAAGCCTTTAAAAAATGAACAAAGCAACATCACAATTAGGATAATAACAACAATATTAAAGACAATAATAACAGATTTTACTCAGTATGCCCAAAAAGGAGTTGGATGCAGCATGAGCTAATTTTAACCTACCCCCTTCTCCATTTCTCAATTAACAATCTCTCTGTCATATTAGTATTCCTCTTAACAAAAGACAAATAAAATAAAGAAACATCTACATAAGTAAAGATGAAAAAAACTACTAATAAAAAGGAAATAGCAAAAACCCCGATAATTTGTGCAATCACGCGATAGTTAAGTTAGTTCTTCATCAAGACAAGCAGCACTGTGTATCCTTGAAAGTATGATTAAATTAGGCCAAGACTAAATTTAGCAAGCTCAAAATTAAAGCCAATCTTTTTCTAACAAACCACACCCCATTTCTTGTTACAACGTGCATGGTCATTCCGAACATTAAGCTTCAGAGAACACACGTCACAAGCACAAACAAATACCAAGTAAATAAAAGCAATAGAAAAAGCAAATCGGGGGCCAAGAAACTTTTTCCAAATGACAACGACTTCATTTATAAGTCGCTCCAAAGAACAAGAGTCCTGTATTGCTTGTGTAAGGACCATTTAACTTCTTGCATCCGATAATAACATCCGTTATCCTACAACGTCATTCCACACCTCTTGAAAAGCTAGCACGACGAAGAGGAAGGTGGTGGAAAAAAGTCAGCTTTGGAAAACTTGACCAAACTGAGAGGCCCTTACAAAAACTCACAGAGGTTAATACCAACAGGAAATTCTGCAATTTTGCCACATATTTTAAACCTACTATATATAACCTGCTAACTAACGATGACTACTGAATTTGATAGAACTCCTCTCAAAGTAAGCACAGAAAATTATATTACCAATTTAAAAGTATTTTAGTTATTCAAGACAAGACGAACAAAGTCTCAAAAGCATTTTAAAAATGCATAAAAATGAGTGGTTTGCCATACTTGTAGTTGAGGTCAAAACTGTGAGCAAAAGTGGAAGAAAGAAGCAGACACTAGTTAGGTGAACGTGCTCAATGCCAGATTCAATATACCGTATTTTACAGATTATAAATCGCAGTTTTTTTCATAGCTTGGCAATTTATACTCTGGTGCGACTTATGTGTGAAATTATCTACCTCCCGAGTTGGGGGAGTTGTTTAAAAGTGAGACCGAGGATGAAGATTTCATTGGATTTAGTGATTTGGAGTGAAACTGATAGTTTGGTAAACTTGTTAGCATGTTCTTTATGTCAGAGTTATCTGATTAACTCTTTATATGTTACGTCGTTACTGACATTACCAGGCATGTCAGTCATGTAACATTAGTATACCGTACACTTACTCAGCCTGTTGTTTCTATTTTACTTTAATTTTAAATCGCCTTTCAAGATGACATGTATGGTTTTGGTGTTGGATTTTGTCAAAGAAATTTCCCCCCAAAATGCGACTTATACTCCACTGCGACTTATGTTTTTTTCCTTCGTAATTATTTGGCTGGTGCGACTTATAGTCCAGAAAATACGGTAATTAAACTCTTTGTGGCATGTTTATGTCCCCCCGCTAATGGGATGTCTTTCTGCAGCCTAAAGCAAAGGCTGGGCTCGAAAGTGTGTACTCCTGGGAGGAAAGCTGATGTCATGTGGACACATCATTAAAAAAAAACATCTGTGCAGCTCAATGAAACTACCTACTCAGGCCATTGTTTAAACAATTTGTTTGCAACCTTATTTTGGTGCTGCACAACTCGAAAAAAGGGATTTGTGACTTTTCTTTCTGCTTTGTTGACATCACCCGTTAATTTCCATTTTAACATTGCGATAGCTCTATTCAAATTGTGTGGACAAAATACATTTGGAAATAGTACTTTTCCCCCAACTCAATACATTTGCTGGATATCGGCATATTTTCAAAATCAGGTGACTCAAAGTCAGAGTCACATGCAAAGAAAAAATGTGATTGGGACATCCCCATTATTAATAATTAATAGATAAAGCTAATAGCACTAACACTAGACAATTTCCTCCATGCTTGCTATTTTTATTTTCTAAATATATTATTGCTAGATAAATATTATTGCCACTGAAACAGCACAAATAAAGGTTGTCTCAGCATCTGTTATGAAGTCATTGTCTTGTTAATGATTCCTCATAAAAACAAAGAGCAATGCTTTAATTAGGTAGCAGAAAGATTACTATCTAATTTTCTGAACCGCTTTATCCTCATTAGGGTCGCTGAAGCCAATCCTAGCTGTCTCCGAGCCAGAGGCGGGGGACACCCTGAATTGGTGGCCAGCCAATCGCAGGGCTCAATGAGACAAATAAACAATTACTCATAGCTAGGGGCAATTTAAAGAGTCCAATCAGCCTAACATGCATGTTTTTGGAATGCGGGAGGAAACCGGAGTACCTGGAGGAAACCCACGGAGGCGAACATGCAAACTCCACACAGATGGACATGACCTGGATTTGAACCCAGGACCCCAGAGCTGTGAGGCCAACATGCTAACCACTCACCCCACCGGGCCACCCAAGATTACTATCTATATGTACTAAATTGTAAGTAGTATACTTTATAAAGTTTATGTACATCTCTGCAAGTGGTAACATTTTCAAATGATGGCTTTTGCAATTTTCCGAGGGTCAAAATGGCCCATTGCTGGTGAGCAAGTATTTGGACAGTGAAATGAGAAACTAATGTGTAGTTTAGCTGTTGCCAGTGGGCACGATGTTAGTGGCCCATGCTCACCAACCCACCAGTAATTCCATCATTAAAATGGGATTTTTTGTAACTCCTACCCTGACCAACATATTGTTGGACTTGTTTTCATTCCACAACTTCTGTAGACAAGCTGAACAACCAAAACAAAGATAACCGCAAAGGACAACCTTGAGAATGAGTATTGCATTTAGTGTTCTGAACCTCTCTCAATAACATGAACCGTTATTAAAACATCCACATGTTGGCACCTGACTTAATGAAGACACTTGATAAGTTGGCTAAAAATCTTTTTTTTTTTAAATTCTGTTTTTTTAAGCCACAGGAAGAGGCTCTATCGTCCAATGTTGAATATTAAAGAATTCCTTTTTTTTACTTGACGTGAATACTGCTTTTTTAATTAATGTGATTTTTTTTTAATGGAGAAGAATCTGTAATGGAAACCTAAGTAACTAGAGACCTAAACTTTAGCAAGTACATAACTATTAACCTAAATAAAATTTGCACTAAACCTAATTAAATGTCTGTGGCAAATACCACTCCTTATCACAAATTTTTAAGGTGGTACACAAAAATTAAATACAAAAAAACAAGAATTATAAAACAAAAAAGAAAGATACATTCACTAAGCAATCCAATAAATTTATAAAAAGCACTCCAAGTTTGTTTTTAATGAGGAAACGGGATGTAACATATACTACTTTTCAAATGAGCATCATGTCCAAGAGCAAGTACTATTTTTTTCATTGTATAAACCAGCAAAAAGACATTTCCATCAAATCTGAATTTCTGTAATTATTCCAGTTGGTATTTTACATTTAAAAAACAATGAAAGATTAATCTTCAACCATGCATGGGGTACTCTATGTATACAATATTTGACCTCACACAGTATCATCTACTACACATTTACAAAAGCGGTCTTAGAAAAGAATAGAAAATGTGTTGTTCTAGGTGTGCGTTCACCTCCCAGCTAACCCAAATCATCACACATGCACATCTCATCTATGCTTCCAATGAAAGCTTGGTCTTGTTTCTTAATGCACCTGCTCCAGTGTATTAAGAACACGGCACACTTGTCTCCATTGCATCATTTACCGCCTTAAGTCATGCAAGTTTTTCTCCATTTACACTCCTATACTATAACATCAAAGTGCAATTCCGAAGTTTATTTTTTTTACATGCCTAGACGTAATGCCTTCTTTTCCTTTACTTGTATTGCCTTAAAAAGGCTATGTTGAAATCTATGTTGTAACTCAAATAACTACATCTCATTTTAACCAGGTAGTGGTTAACGCGTCTGCCTCGCATTTCTGGGGTAAAAGTTTGGTCCACCTGTGTGGAGTTTGCATGTTCTCCCCGGGCCTGCGTGGGTTTTCTCCGGGTACTCCGGTTTCCTCCCACATTCCAAAAACCTCCATGGTGGGCTGATTGGACACTTTCAATTGCCCCTAGGTATGAGTATGAGCATGAATGGTTGTTTATCCCCTTGTGCCCTGCGATCGGCTGGCCACTGATTCAGGGTGTCCCCCGCCTCTGGGCCGGTGTCAACTGGGATAGGCTCCAGCACCCCCAGCGACAACTGAGGATAAAGCGGTTCAGAAAACGAAGATTTTTTTCACATGCCTAGACGTAATGCCTTCTTTTCCTTTACTTGTATTGCCTTTAAAAACGGTTATGTTGAAATCTGTGTTGTAACTCAAATAATTACATCTAATTTATTTTTAAACTGTGTTTTAAGCAACAACAAAAAAAACCTCTTGAATCCAGCTGTGTATTTCGGTCTAAAGTTTACACTGTAACACACAAGAAGAATCAATCTGTATTCACTTTCAAGCAAGTTACAACATGTTGACACTTTTAAGTGATGCTTTCCATTCAAACGTAATCAACAACAACAAAAAATCCCGTTATTTGCTATCGTACTAAAGGCTACAATCCATTTATTATTGGCAGCGTTCCTCCTCACACCACAAACTACACACAAGCAAGTGCATTTTCATACCTCTTCCATCTCAAAACAGACCGTTCTCGAAGCAAAACCTCATGTTTAAAAATGAAAGTATGATGTTTCCTTCGTGTTCGCAACGAGCGATTCTTTATGCATTGAACTGAAGCAGTTGGTCGCTCTTTGATCATGAAACGGACCCCCATGCCTTTCGCTCTACAATCAAAATACTACTAAACTACTCACGGTCACGTATAGCTACACGGAGACAACAAGTCGCTACTTGTACTGACAATACCTTCTACGACTTACACAGCAACGTATCAGTCCTTAAATCATCACCGTTTGCGGTCTGAAATATAATCAAAATGCTACTTACTACCTTTTGAGCACTTACAATTTTACTGAGATCCATGTTTTTTCCCCCTCCCTTCTCTTCGGTGGGCCAAAGATCCGCTGGCTTGATCCGGACGCGAGAAGCGGGGAGGCGGCTGAGGCAACAAATGGGTTTTTGGGAGAAGAAGGGGGAGGTGGAGGAGCGCGAGGTTAGCTCAACATGTGTCCCGATTTGGTATTAAAATGCCTCCCCTGTCCCCACTTCCTTCCTTCCTTTAGCGTCCCTGCTCTTTCTCCGCGATCTTAATTCTCGACCGGGACTTGAACACAACACGCGACCGCGTATACGCGGAGATGTCTGGAGGACGAGCGCCACTAAAAGCCGAACATAATCACCTCCTATTCGCCAACAAGACTCACTTTCGTCCTGCTATATTGCAAACAAGCAAGGGGGCATGGCTTCGCCGGTCCCACCTGCTTGTTTAGAATCAAAAATCAATTGTTGCACTATTTAAAAAAAATCTCTTTTGAAAAATGGGTGTTTAACAAATAAAAGATTGCGTTTACACCGTATGTGTCAAAGTGGCGGCCCGGGGGCCAAATCTGGCCCGCCGCATCATTTTGTGTGGCCCGGGAAAGTAAATCATGAGTGCCGACTTTCTGTTTTGGGATCAAATGAAGAGTATAGATGTATATTAAATTTCCTGATTTTCCCCTTTTAAATCAATAATTGTAATTTTTTAATCATTTTTTTCTGTGTTTTTAGTTCAAAAATCATTTTGTAAAATCTAAAAATATATGTAAAAAAGCTAAAATAAACATTGTTTTAGATCTATAAAAAACGGAATATTCAGGGCTTTTAATCCAGTTCTTTTAATCTATTTATTAAAAAAAATCTAAATATTATATCTAAAATGGTCCGGCCCACGTGAAATCAAGTTGACGTTAAAGCGGCCCGCGATCCAACCCGAGTCTGACACCCTTGGTTTACACACTTAAAGAAGGTGAAGAAATTCAATCACTCGTCTATTAGCATCCGTCAGCCATTTCTGGCCACAATAAAAAAAAATAACTCAGTGTTGCACGGTTTGGACAAACATAGCGAGAGAATCTTAACATACACACACCCATAAATCACGCTTTATAAGGATTATATAGATTATAGATAACCCACTTCTATTCGAAACAAACGCGGCACCGGATGCCACAGAATAGTATGACTCCAACTGGGGGGTTCTCAAACATGGGTTTGGGGGCAACCAGGGGTCTGACAAAGATAGGAAGGGGACAGTTGTGGCTTCCAAAACAAGCTTCCAGAGCAAAAAAATAAATAAGAATAAAAAACAAAAAATAAAGATTGTTATTGCTAACCTACAGACTGGAAACTGTCCCCAAATGATATGCAGCATCTCATAGTCATCACAAATATGTGTGACCCCATAAGTCATTTTCTGCGGCCTAAATTAAAATATATTTATTTTGCGAGACAAATATATTCGTGACACAAAAATTAATATTTTCCAGGCCGTGGCATGGGCCACTAACATCCTGCCCACTGGCAGCAGCCAAGCTACACATTAGTTTCTCAGTTATCCCTCGAATATCATGGCTTCAACTTTTGTGGCTTTACTACATCGCAGATTTTTTGCTGGGGGGAAATTTTTTTATTTATTAATTTATTTTTTAAAGTTCATAAAAATGTGACAATCCACACTAAAATTCGCAAGCGGAAGCCACACCCCTGTCTTCCGCTTGCTACTAGGACTCAGCACTGAAGAAGAAAAAAAGGTAGTTATAATAGGGGTAATCCTACTTTGCGGTTTTTCGTTTATCGTGGCCATGTCTGGTCTACATTAACCGCGATATTTGAGGGATTACTATAATAACAATATGACTTTTTTTTCTTGTCAGTTCCCATGTGTAAGCAGGCAGGGATATTTCACAAAGCAGCCTAAAAGTATGAAGTAACAGCAACGGTAGAGCAGCTACGTGATTTCTGTCTAGCTGTTGGATTGTTGTTTGTGTAAGAGAGCCAACTTGAGGAACAAAAAGTCAATTCATAGTATGAGAGCAACTCTAGGTGACTGATGCCCTCATCTGGTTTCTTTGAGACCCTTAACCTTGAAAATAGATTGTGGTAAAACAGTTTATTTTCAGGGCAAGTAAGGACAGTTTGTTTATTATACTGTATTAAGATTAAATTTAGATTAATAGATTTTTTTTAAACTTCAGTTGTGCCTCCCCTATCATAAAATTTGGACTTACATGGAATCTATTTTCAGGATAGAGCATTATCAAGTTCACTCGTTCGTTTAAAAATGATAGGAACATGCATCCGGTAAGCATGGACACACATTGTGGAGGGTGCTTGTTTGAAACAGAATACATTCATTCTTGGGTAATCTTTAGCACCCGAGCCATTCCTAAAAATGAAATAAAAACAACAATAAAGATGTATGGATGTCCCAATAAGGATTTTATATAAAAACAATCAAATTAAACTTATTTTGCCATAAATTTACTCTGTCATACGTTACAAAAATGAATTAAATAATAAATACCATTGTACCTCTACTTACAAAATTAATTGGTCCCAGAATTTTTGGGGAAGTAGAGCTTGTTATCTAAATTCTCTAATTCATTCCACGGTCCACAAAAAACACACCAACTAAACCCATAAAAATGTTACAAGTGCCCAAACTTTGTATGAAATATGTGAGAAACATAAAATTATAAGTCCATTATTTATTTAATTTATTAAAATGAATAGCAAACATGCAAAAATATTTCCGATTTGTGCAGGACCCCTGTACTACAGTATTAATATGGTTGTGAAGTCTACAGCAAAGTGTAACATGACCTCCAATATATTGATAAATCATTCTGTTTGATTCTTATTCCAAGTACAGTAATACCTCGACATACAAGTGCCCCGACATAAGAGCAATTTGAGATATGAGTAAAATGAGGCGCGAGAGGCTGCTCATAAGAACATCATGGGCACTGTCTTTCTGGTTGCAACTCCCTCGTGTCATGTCTCTACGAGCACTGGGCAGTGTTGCATTATTTCAGTTTTTTTTTTTGTTAGTCAGTGCGAATGGCGGAGCGATCGCTTATACGAGAGGAGTTAATACTATTTCTCGTTGGCAGGTGGTCGTGCGTTATCCGATTGTGAGGACATTTGTGTGCATCATTTTGGGAATATTTTGAAGGGAAGACTAAAGCAAACAACCCTCGATAGGTTGCATCTGAAGGTCAGGGTATAGGCAGGGCAAATAGAGCCAACGCGGGAGAAGAAAGGTATAAAAATTTAAAACAAAATTAGAATTACATTTTGTTTAAGGTTAGATTAAACTTATTTTTGAGTGTCTGCGTCGTAATCAAAGTTCATTTAAATTTTAATGTTATGTTACGAGCACGTTGCCGTGCAAAAAGTCTCTCTCTCCTCCCTCCCCCCTCTCTCTGTCCCTTTCTCTTTCTCTCCCGCAAAATCTGTCTAATTTTAATACTATTAAATACATTTTAGTACTATTAAACCACTAGTGATTTGTTACTTTGTTAATAGATAGCGAATTAGAACATATACAAATGTTTTTCCAATCCAATATCCTGTTTTTTGTGTTTTTTTTTCAGATGGTTGGAACGAATTAATTTGTTTTTAGTTCATTCCTATGGGAAACGTTCATTTGAGGTACGAGTAAATCGACATATGAGCTCAGTCCTGGAACGAATTAAGCTTTGTTTTTAGTTGATTAATTTGTTTTTAGTTCATTCCTATGGGAAACGTTCATTTGATGTACGAGTAAATCGACATACGAGCTCAGTCCCGGAACGAATTAAATTTTGTTTTTAGTTGATTAATTTGTTTTTAGTTCATTCCTATGGGAAACGTTCATTTGAGGTACGAGTAAATCGACATACGAGCTCAGTCCCGGAACGAATTAAGCTCGTATCTCGAGGTACCACTGTATCTATTTTGGTGTGTCTTTCTACTTTTCTGCATAACATCAATGTCAAGCACAGATAGAAACAATCTGCAAGGCAAACCCATTGTTTCTGTCCCCAGGGACAAATCACTTCGTTGCACAAACTGACCTGCCATTGCACAGCACTTTTATTCTGTGTCCAGTCAGTGCAATGAGGCCACATCACTGCCATGTGTTTCTGCTGTCTCAGTACATTTAGGCCTTGTTCTTTGACTCTTACTTTGTGCAAGTACAGTGGTACCTTGACATACGAGTACCCCGACATACGAGAAATTTGAGTTACGAGTAAAATTTTGAGCAGATATTTATCTTGAGATACGAGACAAATTTTGATATACGAGCAGACAGTGGACGCGAGAGGCTGCTCATAAGAACATCATGGACACTGTCTCTCTCCCCGCAACTCCCTCTTGTAATGTCTCTGTGGTCGCAACTTCCTCTTTGTAATGTCTCTGCGAGCACTGGGCGGAGCGTTGCATTTTTTCAGGGTTTTTTTCCCGTTAGCCCGTTAGCTCCCGTTAGCCCGTTAGCTCCCGTTAGCCCGTTAGCTCCTGTTAGCGGAGCGATCGCTAATACAAAACTACTTCTCGTTGGCAAGTGGTCGTGCGTTATCCTATTGTGAGGACATTTGTGTGCATCATTTTGGGAGTATTTTGAAGGGAATACAAAATCAAATAACCCTCGTAACTGACTGAAAGTCAGTGTGGAGGCGGGGCAAATATAACCAATCCGGGAGAAGAAAGGTATCAAAATGTCAAACAAAATTAAAATTAAGTTTAGTGTTAGGTTAGATTAAACTTATTTTTGAGTGTGTCTGCATCATAAATCATTTATTATTATTATTATTATTATTAAATTATTCACAGACACAGCCAAACTCTGAAAAAGAATGTGACTTATAGTTCAGAAGATACAGAAACTGGTATTCATTAACTGATGGGATTCTGACCCTGATTTGAATTGAGCATAAACCACAAAATAATTTCCCTTTCTAAGCATTCTCATACCAGTCAATTTATACGTTTTTCCCGCATTTTATACGTTTTTGATTATTTCAAATTCTGTACGCCGTATAATACGGGAAAAAAGTACGCTTTTTGTAAAACCAATGTCGTTTTACCCATTTAGCTCTAATCCGGATCATCTTGGTCACTGGTAGCAGACGAAAACGTCGTTGTCGATATAGTGTCATGCTTTAAACTGGATATGCAAACGCATGTCAGTCACATCTGGAATTGCAATCATTAATAAGCAGAGGAATTGGCCGAGGTTGACAAGTGTGCATTCTTAATTGTTTTACTTTTGGGGTGTTTTTTTAATATATATAAATGACTGCAGTGGTACTACACAATCTCCTTCAAGAAAAGATGGCTTTTTATGGAATTTTTACTTTTTCTTTTCACCCCTGTATCTAATTATTACTCGTGGACATAAACAGTTTAGGGCGGCCCAGTGACGCAAGTGGTTAGCGTGTCGGCCTCACAGCTCTGGGGTCCTGGGTTCAAATCCAGGTCATGTCCATCTGTGTAGAGTTTGCATGTTCTCCCCGGGACTGCGTGGCTTCCCTCCGGGTACTCCGGTTTCCTCAGACATTCCAAAAACATGCATGGTAGGCTGATTGGACACCCTATATTGCCCCTCGGTATGAGTGTGAGCGTGAATGGTTGTTTGTCTCCTTGTGCCCTGTGACTGGCTGGCCACCAATCCCGGGTGTCTCCCGCCTCTGGCCCGAAGTCAGCTGGGATAGGCTCCAGCACCCCCCGCGACCCGTGAGAATAAAGCGGTTCAGAAAATGAGATGAGATAAACAGTTTGAGGAGTTTCTAAACGTATTCCCAAAGCGATCATTAAAATTAAAACATTTTGATGAATGACGCGCATCAAATATTTTTACACACGATTCAAACACAAATAAGAATGAGCACCAATGAAAGTTGGGCACAAACAAGTACAGGACAAATAAAAAATGCTAGTGTGTGACAGAAAGACACCCTTGATTTTTTTTTTCCGCAAGTGCTATAGCATCTTCCTGTGCTTGAGAGGGAAGAATATAAGATCATGTAACAAACACCCAGCCATGACTTACAGTACACACTTGCTTACAGAATAATAACAAAATTGAGAAAGGTTGTGATCAAATTTTAAGGCGTTAATTATGCAACAAACAATGTGATGTCAGTTAGCGGCTTACATTGCATAGCCCAGAAGCGGAACTTCAGCGTTCCATAACCTTTAATTATGGCTCATGTGTCCAAAGATTACTACCTATACTAGTTCACAAATAAAAAAAATAGCTCATGGAGCTGTTTTGCAATCCTGGGGTGTAGCAATATTTCCAACTTAAACAACAAACAAAAAGCAATAATAACATCATAAGTGCCTATATTAACATGTTTGTACATAACATGGAAAATATGTCTTATTAAGAATTATAATTAGATGATTTTACACAGAAACAAATCACTGAAATTAATTGAGTCTTTAAAGAGTAACTCATTCATTCATTTTTTAAACCACTAATCCTCACAAGGGTCACGGGGGGTGCTGGAGCCTATCCCAGCTAACTATGGGCATCAGGCATGTAGAAGGAAACCGGAGTGCCTGGAGAAAACCCACGCAAGCCCAGGGAGAACATAGAGCAAACTCAACACAGTGAGGACCAACCAGGGATCAAACCCATGACCCCATAACTGTGTGGGCTGACGCGCTAACCACTTGACCGCAGGACTTCCTCTTTAAACAGTCAAATCAACATTGAACATTTTGTTACACCTTTAAATTATATTTTGAGGATTTCTGTCACGCGGGACATCAATTTAAGTTATGAATCCATTTATTGTAAGTTTAACTAAAGCTGCTGTATTTAATCTCTAGCACACCAACTGAATTCATTTAACCTCTGTAATCAAGTTTGAATTTGTATCACAAGTTTCGGAAATAGAAATGATTAACAAAGAGTTGGACTGTCATGATAATGTCAATCCCAGTGTGGGCTTGCACACTAGAATAACAATGCTGAACAGTTTTGTATTTCTACTAATGGAACACAAGAAGCTATTGTTTACCATTCTGTCTCAAATAAGGTCAACAACAGTCCAAATTCTTAGAACTCATAAACTATGCAATTTTATGGTTGATAAATATTTTCGTAATCACTTTTATTATATGTGGAGAATTTGTACCAAATGAGAAACGTTTGATAAAAGCGTTTACAAACTCTCATGCCTCAGTGATATGATGGCAGGAAAAGCATGGATTTGAGCCACACAGAGATTTGCTGTACAATAAAGAGGTGAAATCAACTATCCAACAGCTTTAGAAGGCTTTAGAACAAAACAGATCAGACGGATTATCTCTTGTTGATCCTCTGCCAAGTCAAAAAACCTGATTCATTTACTCCTGCCATCACTTGTCTAACCTCAGATATCAACAAGCAGGCAAAAAACAATAATGTTTGAACAGCAAGAAAACAAGGATGCCACGTCTTATTTAATGAAGGAAATACTTGATGTAAGAAAATCCCCCAAATTATCATTGAGCAAATTTGAGGTTGTTACATGCTGAATTTATTTATTCAGTGGTACAGTGACACATGAGCAGTCACAGGTTCGAGTCACTTATCTGACGAGTTTGCATGAGCCTCCACAAAAAGTAGAAAAACATGTATGCTATGTTGATTTAAGACTGCAACTCAGTGGTGACCATAGACAGAGTAAGCGGTAGAAAACGAATAGATGGACTTACTCCAACAGAATCTGACATAGGAGCATGACAGTGACCTAGTGACCATGTGTGGCTTGGAATACACAATCCTTCTAATCCGTACTGTTGCTGTCTTACTGAGAGGTGTGAGTGCAGGGTAGGCAGCAACTGGATGACACAGTCCATACACGGGTGAACCAGAGCCCTTCGCCTTACATTCAAATGTCCCATCGAAATGGTGTCTATAATCAGAACGTTACTATTACAGCAATTTGGCTGCCTTGATTATAATTTGACCTACTTACACCCGTCTCTGTGCCTGGTCTGTGGGCCAGGGTAATGGGGGGAGGCAAGAACCATCAGGATCTACAGCAGAACAGCAGTTTGCATTTAAGTCAAGCTTTTGCATCGGAAGAGCATATGTTCATTTATTTGCCCTATGACAATGCAGGTCTGACTTGGCATGGATCTTGATGTAGTAAGGATGAAAATTCATACACAAAGCTCCTGTCTGGTTGGTATCCAGCTGGTAGGCTAAACAGCACAATTATCTGAATTCGGCAGGCCAATGACCTACATTTCAAGAGCTGTTTTGATGTGGGTAGTCATTGGTATCTGCTGATCACACAATAGTGACTGCCTGAGTACAGCGACGACATGATGGCAACAGAAAGTCTGCGCCATAAATACTATTCTGAATCAATTTTCATATAGAGGTCCTGTCTGATTTCAGGCGCCTTGTCTTTGCATTTATAACTATCGTCAATCCAGGCATATTTTCAATGCGGCAAGAAAATATGTTGTCTGTTGAACTACACACCTGCCCTCTCTCGAAGTTTTCCTTCTCCAGCTCCAGACTGTTAGCGCCCCCGGTGCGTCGAATCACTTTCGGGATGGCGTTGGGTACTTGCTGCATGGAGCTTTTCACTCGATCCATTGTGAGAGGCTGGCAAAGCACGACCGAAAAAAACACAGTTGGTTAACTCTCGTGTAAAAATAGGAAAGCTACATTAAGAATGTCGGAGCGAATTCCATGCCGGACTTTAATCGGCGTTCCTTTCAGAGGACCATTTGGCCTCTGTAAAATAACACCCACAGTCAGTGACAGGCAGTCACAATACAGTGCCACAAACGACTTCTTCTCACTTGTGTTATTTCAAAATAAAATCCATTAGCGCTTTGGTGACATCGCTACGCATTGGTAAAAGGTTTTCACATGCTCAATCCATATAATTAAGACACACGCTGGTCATCAAAGAAAACGAAATTGTAAAATCGATTTAACACGGGTCTATAATTTGAATTATGCTATTTTTAACCACTTTACTTTATTAAATAGTCTAAAACCGGAAATACTGAGTTTAACCATCACTTGGTCACTTAACAAATTCCTACCTGCCCGATAACTGTTCCCTGCAGACAGTGTGCCACACGTGTAGGACCTCTGGGCAGTCAGAATAATACTACACTGTATTAATAGTCATCTGAATATTGGGAAAATAAGGATATTTAGTACGTACGCATTTTTAAATTCATTGACCGGACACGCCGCTAAGTTTTTTTTGGCCGCTAGCAACTGGCAAACTCCTCCCAGTCTTGGCAGCCACTAGCTGGAGGGAAAACCCTCCCCACCCACTCAAGCGCCTCTCATTGGACGATATTTGATGAATTCATATACCCAAAACATAATTTTATCTAAACGACTATATTTTGTTGTTTAGTGTTGGTCACCATTGTCTCGTTATGACACTTCCCAATAACGGAAAACTAATAAAAAGAAAACTGTGTTATATTTGCTCTATCATTTATGAAAAAGAAGTCATTAACATCAGGCCTAAATGAATAATTAAAAAAAAAAATACATATCCCCAGGGACAACCAAACAAAAATCATAAATCAATGAGGTTTATTTTGGTGGCCCTGCGACTCAGTGGTTAGCGTGTTGGCCTCACAGTTCTGTAGTCGAGGGTTTAAATCCAGGCCGGTCCTCCTGTGTGGAGATTCCATGTTCTTCCCAGACCTGCGTGGGTTTTATCCGGGTACTCCGCTTTCCTCCCACATAGCAAAAGCATGCATGGTAGGCTGATTGGACACTCTAAATTTCCCCCCAGCGTGAATGGTTGTTTGTCTCCTTGAGCCCTGCGATTGGCTGGCCAACAATTCGGGGTGTCCCCCACCTCTGGCCCTGGGATAGGCTCCAGCAACCCCCGCGACCCTAGTGAAGATAAAGCGGTTCAGAAAATGAGATGAGATGAGAAAATAATTATATATTACAGTATAGCCCCAGGTTCCCATTTACATAACTCAATGCTGCCATCATCAGGAAAAATATGTAAACAACAAATTGATTGAGTTATAGTAACAGGCCGATTTATGAATAAATAAATAAACATTGGCCCACTTTAATGTTTTGACAATTAAGGAAAAATACAGGCATTTATATGCTTTCATCAATGAAACAAATCGTATACATCAGTCGGAAACTCCCACAAAGAAACTTTCAACATAACAGCAATAGTCACTTTACTCAGAATAGTCTCCCTTGGCCTTCTAAATTGCTGCATTTGTACAAATTACATACCACTGCTCTAGGTTGGACATTTAGACGGAAGTCTATGCATTTGTATGAATGTATATGTAGTAGTGAATAACTAATAATACCTGAATTTTGAAGCTGGGAGAGGAGAATTGTGGTCAACGCCGACTATTTCAAAGAACAAAATGTTTTGCAACGGGAACTCTTTCATGTCCTAATATACTTTTTGTCCTTCTTACCGAATACTTTCTTCTGTGCTTTTATAATTATGTTTGTTTCCATCACACAAAATATACATACATAAGCCAATGATTATGGCATTTTAAGGCACACTTTAATGTTTTAATATTTTTTTAAATAATAACGTAGATTTGTTATATATATTTGTAATATTCGTTGAATATATATCTCATTTTCAACTGTTGAAATGAGCAATACAACAAAGATGATCAGGACTATTGATTTTAATTTTGGATTTATTTAAATGCAATATTTGCCATTTGCCTTCTGTCGCAGTCTTTTAAATATGTGCTTATGCAACTCAAATCATGTGTAATGTAATATTTTAACCAAATTATTTAGTGACAAAGCAGCAGCATCGTTTAATAGAGTTGTTACAATAGTGTCTCAAAGGAGAAAAGGGGAGGGGACTGTTGGAAAAGAGTTCATGTGGGAAGTCTCGCGAGATTACAGTAATATAGAAGAAGCGGGGCTAGGTCTTAAGTTTTTCTCATGCATCATTAGATGATTCATATCAGCGTCAAGATGTCGGGACGTTCAGGCCGTGCTGAGACCCGGAGTCGCGCTAAGGATGACATTAAAAAGGTGCTGGCTGCAATCGAGAAAGTGCGGAAATGGTACGTAGGCTGCTTAGTTTGCAATATAGAGGGAATGTTTTTAGCACAGCGTCGGTGGTTAGCTACAACGTTACTCAACTAACTTCAGTCGGAAAAGTTGGATGATTGACGTAGCTTGCAGCCAATTGGTGCCTCTGATTGGGAAAAGAAGGCGGGGTGATGAGATTCTTTTTCTTCAAGAACTGTCAATATGGCTGCAGCTCTGCACAACTAATTACAGAAAGATGCAGTTGATGTTTTACGCTGACATTAATAGACACGATGTTTTTTTTCTGTGTCCGCGTATGGACATTCATCCTATAGATGTATACTAGTTACAGCATTGCAGAAAACACCGACATCTATTGTAGGTCGAGGATAAAATACAGCCGATTAGAGCGGATCATTGTTAGCGTTTGTCTTAATATAGCCAAACTACTTAAATCCCCAGGGAGAAGAAATGGGTGACAGTTGGAGATACATCCTTGCGCATATTCAAGTGGGTGCCAGTGACAGAAACAAAGCAGGTGCATTTCACTCACGCATTATATGGGGAAACTCCCTGTTTATGTGTTTGTGACTCATATTGTACCCTTATAATATCAGATCTATCGTACCAAATCTACTGGTGGAGAAGCCACAGGATTAAAAGACGTAGTCCTTGAAAACACTAACTCTTTGCCAGATTTGACTGGTGAGTGTTATGGATTTTCCTGTAAAAATACTGAAAACACATAATGAGAAGAACAGCATGACCAACTCTTGTGCTAATTCAATGCACTGTGAATAATGTGATCTCAATTACAGATGAAAACAGCAACCAGAGCTTTCTGTCTGATGTTTACCATTCTAAAATGGATAACAGCAGCAGCAACTCCAGCTCACAGCAGGTCAGCCCACCGCATACTTCGAGTCTCCGAACCGAAGACTCACAACCACCAATGCTAGGTCAGGAAACTGTGGATGGTATGTTGAAGGCCCAGTATCAGCACTCAGTGATAATTCTTTTCGTGGATTCGATCTTCACTGCCATCTCCTAATGTGTGAAATTGTACCCTAATGAATCCAGATCCAATTCATCCTGGACAGGAGAGAGCTGAGGAGCCTCCAACTCTAATCAAGGAGGATCTTTTGTCATCAGGAAACCCAAAACGGACCACGATACACACACAGGTTTTGTAGCATATGTTGTGGTTTAAATGATTAAGTAACCATAATAAAAATTCTTAGGGCACTTTCACACCTAGCCTGTTTTGAGTAAAACAAACCTTAGGATTGATTTAATTGGACAGGGCCTCCCGATGGTGCGGTGGTTCTTCTGCCTGACTTTGGTGCGGGCAGTCTGGGTTCGATTCCCACTCAGTGGCAGTGTGAGTGGTTATCTGTCTCTCTCTGTGCCCTACGACTGACTGGCGACCAGTCTAGGGTGTAGTCTGCCTTTCGCCCGAAGACAGTTGGGTGAGGCTACAGCAACCCCCGCAACCCTTTTGAGGATCAAATCAAAAGCCTTTATTGTCATCATACACAGCTGCGTATAACGAAATTGGTGGTGCTCCTCCACAAAGTGCGGATGGGTGGTATGGAAGATGAATGAATGAATAAATTGAACTGAGCAAGAGGGGTGGGGGGATAAAAGAACAGACCCTAGAATGCCAGTATTGATTGGTCTCAACTCACTTCCAACAGAACCACCTGGCTGCGACGCAAAATGGCTGACGAGTGATGACACCCGTCCCCATTTACTCACAGCATGGATTATTTTCTGAACCGCTTTATCTTCACTAGGGTCGCGGGGGGTGCTGGAGCCTATGCCAGCTGACTTCGGCCCAGAGGTGGGGGACACCCCGAATTGTTGGCCAGCCAATCGCAGGGCTCAAGGAGACAAACAACCATTCACGCTGGGGGGAAATTTAGAGTGTCCAATCAGCCTACCATGCATGTCTTTGGAATGTGGGAGGAAACCGGAGTACCTGGATAAAACCCACGCAGAAAAGGAGACCACTGTATCTCTTGAATCGGAACAAGACAAATGGGCCACAGGTGTGAAAGCAGCCTTAGCGACATTAAGTTAAGGAATTGTTAAGTCACCAATTTTTACACATTACAGGAAGAATCGGACAAATCAGGAGCACCTCCTTTAAAGAAGATTTGCCCAGGAGAAAATGCTGTGTTAAGATAGTTTACTTTGCAAATATGCATAAAAACCTATCCACACTTATTTTAACTTCAGATCAATTCATTCTGGATTTAAAGCTCTGTTGTTATGCTTCACATAAACTCAACTTGCACTTCATCTGCACATGCTATTCTATGCTACATTTTAATAGAATGAGATTTAAATTACTTTAACCTTTAAAAATATTTAAGTTATGACAGAGCATTGTGCTTTTACTATATATCTATTTTTTTCTTTTTTTTTATTCCTAAATTGAGTATATTCACTCAATGACTGTGTGATTGTTAGTGTCAATTGTTGTCTGTCGCTATACGTGTCTTGTGACTGATTGCGGACATATTCAGGGTGTTGTCTAGTTAACCTTTGCCATGAAGTTACCTTGGATAGGTTCTAGGACTTGGTGGAAACCCTGAGGAGGATAAGCGTTGCTGAAAATGGACGGATGGATGATTCACACATTTTCTGTGGACTGTAAACATATTGCATGCACACAGAAAACTTTGATATATATGCAGAAAAAGGCACACGTTTAAAATGGTTAGATGAAAAAGGAAACTGTCATCATATGTTTTCATATTTAAGAACCAGTGGTTACTTGAATTGTTGACATAAATCAGACATACCCAAGTTGTAATATACTACACAACACCACCAATAAAATGCTCATTCATTGGAGCAGTTGCACAAAAATTATCTTTGTGAACTCATACACTTGTTTGTATTTCTACTAAACATAATGCAAATGTCAGTCAGAGAGGGGATACAATATTTTTATGGGTTATGCATGTAAGGATATTCCAGTTATCCTTTAGTGAGAAATGATTTTAAACTATCCACTAAAAAAATGTAGTTAATTTAATGCCACAGTCTATTATTGTAGTACACAGCAATGTTGAGGACATTTTTCTTTTTTTTTAAAAGGCAATGAAAATATATTTTGGTAATCTTAGTGACTATGAGAAACCTTTGTGATGATATCAATTTTACATCTAGAAATTAAAACTGCTGCTGCAATTTTTTTTAATATAACAGGCCCACATTTATAATTAATAATGATGATAATAACAACAAAAATAATAATTTAATTTAAGTTTAGTAACTGATTTGGTCCATAACACGTGAGGACTTAGAGGAAAAATATATTTTCTAAACTCAGAACAAATATTTGCAAATGACCCATTTTCATAATTGAAATTTGAAAAACAGTATTTTGATTTTAAAAAAAAGTGTTTCATGGAAGACAACATTTACCAAAACACGTTTAATTTTGAGATACTGAAATCAAGAGTCAGTGTTTTGGATGCTAGTTAATTAACTTGTTAGCTGCTATTGACAGTTATGGGCGTAGAATACATTTGATAAGAGAGTTGTGTCACTGAAAGATCATGTTTGAGAGACAGTTCAAATGGATTGGACGTCCATCCCCGTCAATAACAGCCAATTAGTTTAAACAATGTCCCCAAACAAAACGTCTGTATTATAAAAATAGACAACTCAACTAAATATCGCACCATTAAATTAAATAACACCATACACATTGTGTTCCTGTGCTTTTATCATGGGAAATTTGATATAAAATATATCCTTGCTTTATTTTTGTGGTAGTGAGAAAATACGTTGACGTCATTTATTTTCAATGACGTTGCAAACGTACTATACGTTACATATATTCTCGTGGGCACGGCTAAAGATGGGTTGTCCTTGACTGACAATTGGCGGTCACTGACAGCCAATCAAACATCACTATAGACAATTTTGGGGCGGGCCACTGGCGGAGAGCCAATGGCTGTCAAGAGAGGACGGAGTACCGTTGCTACGCCGCTTGCTGCCGGGGAAACCGGGGAGTTGAGGGTGTGCGATATTTAGCCGGTGATCGCTAAACTCCCGCCATTTAGACAAGGAATTAACCTCTTCAACTTATCATTTTTAAAGAACTACAAAAAATATATTTTTTCCAAACGACTCAGCCGAATCTACGGAAGAAAGACCACGGACTCGTCTTGATTAGTCTATTTGACGAGTGAATTGTTATTCGCGCTTGACTGGGCTGTTGCCGCGAATTTGACTTGGAATCGAAAGATTGCATCCTGACAGGTCAATCGAGAAGATAAAAGTTCGACACAAGTACAAGAACCAATTTTGTATCTGAGACTTCGCTTGGACCCGCTATGGCGACTACGCTAAAGCAGAGAAGAGGAATTCGATGAGGAGTCGAGAAAGAAGGGACACTGTTTTGTGTTGCAACGCGATAGCAAATCCGGGCTAACAACTAGCCCGCTAGCTACTTGACGTTGAATTCCAGGCCTGTCGGTGATAACGTGATTCATGCTATCAGGCACCAGGATACAAGTGAAGGTCATAATATTTTGCATCGGATTGTTAAGGTGGTTATTATTTTTGTACGACCGCCATTTGATTGACAATGGCACCGCTATTGGGTCGGAAGCCTTACCCATTAGCTAAGCCGTTAGCCGAGCCACTAGGCCCGGGAGAAGAGGTCTTCACCATCGAACGCACCAAGGAGGCCTTCAGGAACAAAGAGTATCCTCCTCCGAATATGATGCTGTTAATCATGTCGATTTGGAGTTTAACATCTATCTAATTGGTCACATGTGCCTCGATGGAGTTCACGCCACATATTCCAGGTGTAAAATGCGCTCAGCTTTGCTTGACGTGAATTTGTTATCATCTGACATTTTCCATCGTTTTAGCTTCCCCTCGTGTACTGTTACGTGTCGCTGTCGGGCGTGTTAGCTTCTTAACAAACATTTCCCAAAAAACTGATTAGGGAGTCCCCGAGGAAGCATTATCTATTGGGACAATTGAAATAAGTCACATGGAAATCCTCCGATAGTTTTCCGTTGACTTTTTAGGTGCTGTGAATCGGCTGTCAACTATCCTCGGAAGCCGGCTATGCTAATGCAAGGCAAATGTTGGTGTTATGTCACAATGGCCAGTTCCTAACTGCTGACGCAAAGTCTTAAAATGTAATCATCGGTCGTAAATTAGCACGAAATGCGTCTTAATGGCTGAAGGTGTAGTCGAATTTGTTCCTAATTTAGTTTTTCCTCCCCAACATAATACCTTCAGGCGGTCCCGCGGTTGAGTGGTTAGCGGATCGGCCTCACAGTGGGAGACCTGGGTTCAAATCCAGGTGGGTCCACCTGTATGGAGTTTGTAAGTTCTCCCTGGGCCTGTGTGGGTTTTCTCCGGGTACTCCGGTTTCCTCCCACATTCCAAAGACATGCATGGTAAGCTGATTGGAGATTCTAAATTGCCCCGAGGTATGAGTATGAGCGTGGATGGTTGTTTGTCTCCTTGTGCCCTGCGATTGGCTGGCCACCAATTCAGGGTGACCCCTGCCTCTGGCCCGAAGTCAGCGGGGATAGGCTCCAGCACCCCCCGTGAACCTAGTGAGGATAAAGCGGTTCAGAAGATGAGATAAGAGAATGTCTCCAATTACAGGCATTTCATGTTTTCAGGTGGATAAGCTGCAGGTGAGCTTGAGCACTTGTTATATAAACAGTGTAAAGCTATTTTCCATTTCATGGCAATTCAACAGACTTTGTGAGATTGTTAGTGAGATAAATCCTGCAGTTGGGTGAATGTGAAATTCGTGATCTCGTTATTCGCTACTATTGTGACACATTCTTGATACTCATTTATACAAAAGTTGTCTTTGACTAAATGACAAAGCGAGTATGAGGCCCGCTTGAAGAGGTATGAAGAGCGCATCTGGACATGCAAGAGCACTGGAAGCATTCAGCTGACACACAAGGAAGCATGGGAAGAGGAGCAAGAAGTCACCGAACTGTAAGTAGTTCCTACCTGTGCTTGATAAGCTTCAATGTAGTATTAATAGTGGTTACAGTAGTCCTATATGCATGATCCGCGACGATCGTTTGAGCAGAAGTTGTCAAAGTAAAATGTAAAACTTTTTCTGAAAGGTCCACCAAGAGTAAAGTTGTGGTGCGCTGTCGAGTGTTATTGGCGTTTTATATTTATTATACCATAACTTTGATTACTAAACCGTGGATGTTTTTTAATTGAATTGAGTTATTTAATATGGTTATTAAATTTACAATCACAACGTTGTCTAAAACTGCTACGCGTGTGTAGTATGTGTCATCGTTAATCTTCAACCTACACAAGTGACTAAAGATGGAAATTAGCCCTCGGCTACAATCTTACATTCATGGACATGAATATGGATATGTTCATTAATATATTCTGCCCCTTATTAAATAAATCAAACTCAAATTGAAAACACAATTTCACAACAGCCTCACAGGCCACAAAAAGCTTTGTTCAAAGTGTGTAGAAGTTAATTTAAAAATACAACTTATCAAGTTTTGATTTTTATTTACAATCTCCATTTATCTCTAATTGTGTCATCAATTTTGTAACCGTACTTCAGAAGTGTCAAGAGAAAGATTCTATATTCAATTGAGTGAAGGTCATGAGACTTTCAGCTCTGCCGTTATTGGATAAAGCTGGCGCTCCTCCTTTCTTTCTATTTTGGAGGATGTGGGTTTTATTGTCGCTCTTCCTCTGCAATTTTTAAAGGTTAAGTTATTATAATCAACAAGACAGAAATGTAAAACAGTGGTATTTCCACACTTCTAATAATTATCAGTGTAACTGTCGGAGATTAGCCCCACGTGTAGAAATGATACGTCATGACAGAGCACAGTTTATTCAGTGATTTATAAACTACACTAACCGTATTCAAAATAATTGTTTTTTTCTCTTGAACTTCCACTGTTGTCAGGAAATATTAATATTTTATTTGTAAGCCAAAATTCTGTGTACAAACAGACTTTAACGCCTCTATCAATTGAATGATAGAAATCGCTAGTTCCATTTTTAGTTTGATTGGCGAAGGGTAGATCACTAATTTTTGGGAAGTTTTTAGGATTATTTGTAAATTGCTTTATTTTGATGCATTTATTGAACATTTTTTTCTGCCCCTATGGGCCAAGTCCAGTACTGGTCAATAGGGGAAAATACTGTCTTAAAATAAACCCCAACAAAAAAAGGAAAACAAATTAATAATGGTGCTCATAAAAAAGTTTCATATGATGGTACTTTTTAGAGGCTGATTTATAAAAAAAATCTGTTGAATTTGACTCAGTTTTATGAATTGTAAAATGTAATGTGTTTAAAACACGACATTATTTTATTCCCTAACTGAATCTTTTATTTAATTTGCACAGGCTGCAGGAGGAATATCCTCACTGGTTTGAGAAGCCTATCCTGGAGATGGTCCACCACAATACAGTTTCTTTGGACAAACTAGTTGAGATGGCCTGGTTAGAAATCCTCACCAAGTATGCTGTTGGTGAAGAGTGCGACTTCACGGTCAGTTTTTTAATTTTTTTTAAACACTTTAGTTTTGTAACCTCACTCATTTTAATTGCTAAATTATTTATTCATTATTCTGCATAATTCAAGTTAGACAAATGTGTTTGATCTTTAGATCTTTTTTAGATGCTGGCAAACATTTTCAATTTCAGGTGAGCCACGACAAAAGTTTACGAGCAAAGGTGGTAAAAATTCATCCCCTGGAGAACCCTGGGAGAGAAGCTGGAGAGAAGAAGCTCGAAGGTGCCTGTGATTCACCATCTAGTGACAAAGAGAACACCAGTCAAGAGAACCAGACGAAGGATCCTGCACTTGGAGAGGAGGAAAACAGGAGAGAGAGTCTCAGTGAGTTTGAGGAATAGCAATCACATGAAAAATGGTATTGTTGCACCGGGATCATTCCTTTTCACTCCAAATGGGGTTCTCACAAAAGTTTTATAAAGCATTGCATTACCCCCCCCCCACCCCACCCCCCCCTCCCCCCAAAAGGCTTTATTTAACATTGAAATGTTGTCAATTGAAATTTCAAAAGTCTTAAAAATATAAGCACATTTTAGTTGAAGTTAAAAAAAACACAAAGTATACACAAGTGCTTGTGCCTGCAGGCTTCCGTGAGCGTGCTTTTGCGTATACACACGCACGGAAAGGCACAACACGTGGGTGAATTTATCGATTAAAAAAAAATGACTCAACGTTTTATCGTATGGTTCCTTTCGTCAACAAAATACTGATTTCTTGCTGCATAAAAGAAAACTTTACCCCTCTACAGTGATAACTTTAGGCACAAACACATTTTGTGCCAGCAGACAACCAGCAATCCACATTTCAAGTTCCCTCACACATTCCTCCAACCATATCAGCCGTTCAATTTTGGAAATCTATGTCATACTTTAACTACCGAAACTCTTTTGAAAGTTTTTAGCAATTCGCTAACACCCCAGCTATCTTACTAAACCTGTTTACCATATGTGACATGAACCGGTAGAAAAGAACAACTGCGGGTGGACAACAAACAGCACAAGTTTTTGCATATATATTTTTCAGTCCAAAATCATGTTGATGTTTGTTGTTTCATGTGGACCCTTTAAATGATTGTGTGTTTGTATATAGCCAGCTTTCACACTTTAAATGGATTGAATGTCTGTCATCACTGGCAATGGAGTTAGAGCAAAACAATTGTCCTACTTAGTGTTTAATTTAACATGTCTGCCAGCATTTTCTTGATCAGTGTACAACATGGAAAACATGATCATTCATCGCACAGTGGATGAGTTAATGATTATAAATGTTTAACTTTATAGTGCAGTGATTTTAGGTGTTAAATTTCCAGCATGCTTCAGGCTGCTATGCATGTGTTTGCGGTTAATTTTATCTCATCACTTGATCACTAAATGTTAGTGACATTGGTTTCTTCTTTTTTAGGTGATAGAGCACGACGTTCGCCAAGAAAACTCCCCACTGCCATGAAGGAAGAAAAGAAGAGGTGGGTAATTCCCAAGTTTCTTCCTCACAAGTATGATGTCAAGCTCATCAATGAAGACAAGGTTTGTTTTTTTTGTTAACATTAATATAGCTTAATAGTGACTCAGTTCATCATTACAGTGGTACCTCGACATACAATCTCGGCGTTTCTTCCACGACAACGCACTCGTAAACGGAACAAACAAATTTAAATTAACTTGGATTAATATATACAGACACACTCAAACATATGTTTAATGTAACTTTACACAAAACTGAATTCTAATTTTGTTTTGATCTTTTTTTACCTTCGTTCTGGCCGGGTTAGTTGTTTGCAATGCATCCACCCTCACGTTCGCTATCGATGGGCTGTTTGCTGTTGTACTATTCCCTTCAAAATATTCCGAAAATGATGCACATGTCCTCACAATAGGATAACACACGACCACTTGCCAACGAGAAGTAGTCTTGAATTAGCGATCGCTCTGCTACCGGGAGCTAACATGCTAAGGGGGGGAGACAGGAAATGCAACCTCCTACCCAAGTATTGATTGTGGGTAATGAAGTTTTATTCTGAGAAAGAGTGCCATTTGCAATCGGTGTTGTGTGCACGAGTATACTTCATTACCCAGAAAGCCCTCTTTTTGCCCGCGCATGCGCGTTGTGTGTTTCCTGGTCCGTATGTAGGCGAAAGAAACCGCTCAGTGCTCGTAGATATCTGTTATACACGAAAGAGATAAGCAAAAAAGACAGTGCGCTACAATTATAAACAGCCTCTCATGTCATAGCCACCTGGCTTGGTCGCATCTCAAAATTTTGATCGTATCGCGGGCGAATTATTTGATCGAAATTTTCGTCGTACCACGAGCATGTCGTACCATGAGCTGATTGTAGGTCGAGGTACCACTGTAATTATTTTGGTCTTCTTACAATGTTTATGTGACATTTCTTTTTGACCGATGCCCCAGGTGGTCAGTGATGTGCCAGCAGAGAGTCTTTTCAGAACAGAGCGTCCTCCAACAAAAGAGATCGTTCGCTACTTCATCCGACACTATGCACAGAGACTGGGCATGGGCGAGAGTGCACCCTGGGTAGTTGAAGATGATCTGGTGAAAAAGTTTAATCTTCCCAGTAAATTCAGTGACTTTCTTCTCGATCCCTACAAGGTTGGTGATTTATTCCTTACACTACTGGGCAAGTCAGTTGACATTCCCACTTGTTTAAAGTTTCTAGCTGGGAATCCTTCTACCAAACGCAAAAGTTTGACGTCCGCTGACGGAAAATCACGAAAGAAACAGAAGACGGCGGGTACAGGAGACGACTCGGTGAATGAGAAAGGGGAGATAAAAAGAAAAAACAAGAAAGATGCTGTCGGGAAGCCCCTTAGTCCCACGATCTGGGGTCATGTTCAGGTAGGCCCAATTGCATGCAACTATTGATGCAGTGTAATCAAACAGTTAAACCTTTAATGACTTCTTTGCCTTTTGCCTTTCCTAGAAGATAAAAATGAATGGTTCGCCATTAAATGTAAAGAACTCTGCAACACCCAAGAAAGGAGAAACTAAAAACTCAGGTATTTGCCGTTCTAAATCTGTTTAAAAAATCTAGAGACGGGAAAGACTGGAAAAGGTGCTGATAAAAATATTCTTAAAGCTCCCAGAAAAGATGCAAAAGCAACTCCCAAGACATCAAAAATGAAGCAGATGACCCTGCTGCATCTAGCTAAGAGCCCTGCTGCAGGCAGCCCCAAAAAACGAGCCCGTAGTAGCAGTAGCACGAGCACTCCTAAATTAGGGAAACCTTTACACCCAATGGCTCTCCACCTTCTTCGTTATTACAAGGAGAACAAGGGGAAAGACGATAAAAAGAGTGTTCTGTCATCCCTCATCTCCAAGGCTGCAAAGGCCTTGTCACCAGATGACCGTGGCAGATTACCCGATGAGTTGAAAGAGCTGGTTCAGATACGCTGGGAGAGACTGGAGCAAAGGAAACGCTGGGAAGCCATGAGTGAAGAGGAACGGCAAGAAGAAATGAAGAAAAGGCGGAATGATCTGAAAGAAAAACTTCGGGAAAAGGCCAAGGAGCGGCGTGAGAAGGAGATGCAACTCCGTCTCGAACAGTCGCGCAGATACGAGGACCAGGAGATTAAAGGCGGCAAGACTCTGCCGAGATTTAAACTTGTTGACATGCCAGAGGGGCTTCCCAACACTCTCTTTGGCGATGTCGCGATGGTTGTGGAGTTCCTTCACTGCTATGCCGGGCTCCTAATGCCTGATGACAAGTATCCCATCACATCCATGGCTTTGATGGAATCGTTGGCCGGAGTCCGCTCGGGTTTCCACTACCTGAACCGTGTTTTGGTAGTGCTGCTTCAGACACTCCTGCAAGATGAGCTGGCTGAGGGCTACAGTGAACTTGATATTCCCTTATCTGAGATCCCCCTAACCTCGCACTCTGTGTCAGAGCTAGCGAGACTGTGTTTGCGCCCTTTTGATGCTCAAGGGGAGGAGAGTGGGCAGGGGTCTGTGGACCTGGGCATGAATGGCTTTGATGACGTAGTGACCAGCGAATTTCTGGAGAAACTTGAAACTGTCGAGGTGTTTGAGCTTGACCCAGAAGAAAAGGTTAGCCTGCTGGTAGCACTGTGCCACCGCATCCTCATGACATACTCCGTGGAGGACCATGTCGACGGCATGCAGCAACGGACCGCTGAACTGTGGAAAGAGCGCATAGCAATGCTTAAAGAGGTAAATCGCAAGAAGGCGGAGAAGAAGAAGCAAAAAGAGATTGAGGGCAAAGGTAATCATTGGTATTCGTATCATCAAAGTACTCCGAGTTGTTCCAGGTTTGTTGCTGACAAAACATCGTGCATGCTCTTGTTTTTCTCTTGTTCCAAGATGAGAAGAAAAAAAAGGATGAACCGAAAAAGGAGATCAAGAAAGAAGTCAAGATAGAGCTGGTGGACATGATCAGCTCAATCAAGAGCAGGCGGCTGATGAGCATACAAGCCAAGAGAGAAAAAGAAGAAATGGACAAACAGAATAAAGGTGGTGAACCTTACATACAATAGTATATTGATACCATTCAAATGTGTCAAATCCCTCATTACAATTTGATTTCGCGACTAATTTGATTCTGAATTATTATCCCAAAGAACGCATGGAGGAGGCGGCTGAAGAAGAACGAATGCGCAGACAAAGAGCTACTGCGGAAAAGAATTTTCAGGAGGGTTTAACAAAAGCCAAACTAGTCCTGCGAAGAACTCCTTTGGGAACAGACAGAAATCATAACAGGTTAGTTAAGTGAATTTAACTGAAATCGGGTGATTCATGACAATTCATGTCAGAAAATTAGTATGTACTTTTTTTTTTGTCTTAGATATTGGTTTTTCTCTGATGTTATACCTGGACTGTATATTGAGAAAGGCTGGGTACATGACAGTATCAACTACAGCTACACCCCAATTGTGGAAAAAGCAACTGAGCCTGATGTGGATGATGGAGATGATGGTGAGGATCCTGCTACACATCTAAGAAAATATGTTTATGTATAAATGTCTATTGAAGTTCTTTCCCCTACAAATAAGCATGTTATTGAATTGTATATTCCAAAATACAGGGGCTGATGATGATGGGAGTATTGATGGTATGAATAACGATGGACCCCAACCAGGAGCAGCAACAGACGTTTGTATAGAAACGACAACTCCTAAACAGGGACAAAATCTATGGTTTGTGTTGTCATTCATCAATACCCTTTTGTTTGAGTGTTTGTGTGCTCTTTTCACATGGATGTGGTTTAATCGCTTGCCATTTAAAACAGGTTCATATGCGACAGTCCTGCTGAACTTGAGGCGCTGGTGGACAGTCTTCATCCTCATGGAGTTAGAGAAAGTGAACTGAAGGCAAAGCTAGAGAGCAGGTGCATATATATATATATATATGAATGCTTGTAAAAGTTGATTTAAAAAAAAAAAAAAAATTCTATGCTAATACCATTTTTAGAGACAGTATCTTTCCGTAACTTCCACTGTAAGATTACGGGTAGCAGCAGCGGAAATAACTGTTCCTTATATTTTTGCAGTTACCAAGACATCATACACTCCATTAATTTGATCCAAAAGGACAAAGCGGGCCTTGGCGTCCCTGCTGAGAACACGGCGCTGCTAAAATATTTACGCACCGATATTCAGGAAATAGCCTCACGCCTCTTAAAGGGTGGCCTGGGCTACTTTGATGAAGACAAAGACATTGACGATGAGGTGAGCAGTTTTTTTTTTTTCCTTCAGTAAATATCGTTTTTTCCCCTCAGTAAATATTGTTTTTTTTTAGCTGATGCTTTTGCAGCTGCAATAAGAAATAGTATTTCACTTATATATAACACTTCTGTTGTATTATTAGATATAGCCAATACAGCCTGTGCTTAAGCAACAAATGCACAATTCAATATATTTTTGACCCCCACTGTGTTCTATGGTCTTGTCATTTCTTGCAACTCTCTGGGTACCATGTGCCTTCATGGAAATGTTTCTCTTATGATCATCCAATTTTGCACAACTTACCTGTCATTGAGTCATCTGACTGTTGCATTATCTATACGCAGCTGGAAAAAAAGAGCAACTTGAAAGAATTAGGGGAGTCCATCATCAGCATCCAGGCATGTGTGATCAAGAAGTTCTTACAAGGCTTCATGGCCCCCAAGCAGAAAATGAAGAAAAAGCAAGTTGGAGAAGAAAACAAATCAGAAGAGGTAGATGAGGAAAAGAAACTGGCCGAGGAGGCCAAGGTAAGTGAATTGGTCAGGTAAAAAGTTTGCGTTTGAATAAGAACATGAGCTGTCATATGAACCCCGACTTCAATCCTACAGGTTGCAACGGCAATCGAGAAGTGGAAGACAGCGATCCGTGAGGCCCAGACCTTCTCTCGCATGCACGTTCTGTTGGGAATGTTGGAAGCCTGCATCAAGTGGGACATGTCTGCCGAAAATGCCCGTTGCAAAGTTTGTCGGAAAAAAGGTACCAACAACAATTGCGCCTCAAAACCCACTTAATGTAAATGCACACAACACTGTGTAAGTTAGCATGATATAAACTACACTGGTACCTCTACATACGAGCTTAATTCGTTCCGGGACTGAGCTCGTATGTCGATCTTCTCGTAACTCGAACGAACGTTTCCCATTGAAATGAACTAAAAACACATTAATTCGTTCCAACCCTCTGGAAAAACACCAAAAACAGGATATTGGATCGGAATTTTTTTTTTATTTCTTCTAATTTGCCATCTATTAACAAAGTAACACATAACTAGTGGTTTAATATTACTAAAATGTGTTTAATAGTACTGAAATTATACGAATTTCGAAGGGGGGAGAGAGTCGCACAGAGGGGCCAGGGGGACTTTCCACAACGCACTCGTAACCGAACAAACAAATTTAAATTAACTTGGATTAATATATACAGACACACTCAAACATACGTTTAATGTAACTTTACTCAAAACTGAATTCTATTTTTTTTTTTTTACCTTTGTTCTCCATGTTAGCTGTTTGCCACGCCTCCACCCTCATGTTCGCTATCGATGGGCTGTTTGCTGTTGTATTCCCTTCAAAATATTCCGAAAATGATGCACTCAAATGTCCTCACAATAGGATAACGCACGACCACTTGCCAACGAAAAGTAGTCTTGAATGGGCGATTGCGGGAGCTAACAGGCTAAGGAAGGAAAAACTGGCAATGCAACAGCTTAGCCTACCCACGTATTGATTGTGGGTAATGAAGTTTTATTCTGAGAAAGGGTGCCATTGGCTATCGGTGTTGTGTGCACGAGTATACTTCATTACCCAGAAAGTCCTCTTTTTGCCCGCGCATGCGCGTTGTGCGTTTTCCGGTCCATGTGTAGGAGAAACTCGTGTGAAGAAATCGTTCAGTGCTCGTAGATATCTGTTTTACACGAAAGAGATGCGGCAAAAGACTGCGCTACAATGATAAACAGCCTCATGTCATGGCCACCTGGCTTTCTCGCATCTCGAAATGTTTCTCGTATCTAGAGCTAATTATTTGCTCGAAATTTTAATCTTATCTCGAGCATCTCGTAGGTAGAGCTGCTCGTATGTAGAGGTGCCATTGTATCGTCTTTAGCAAGGAAGCAAGCAACATTTATGAAATAAAATAATTGATGTTTAGAGTGGTCTTGTCTAAAAGAATGACTACCTAAACCCCTCTCAGGTGATGACGAAAAACTTATCCTCTGTGACGAATGCAACAAGGCCTTCCATCTTTTCTGCTTGAGGCCTGTGCTGCACCGCATCCCTGAAGGCGAGTGGCTGTGCACAGCCTGTCAGCCCACTGTGGCAAGACGGGGAACACGCTCCAGGTAAGCGTTTTCCGTTTCGCACTTCACCTCGTTCAAAGATTTCATTAGCGTCACACGAAAGTGTAATGAGGAAATTGTCAGCAATACAGTTGTGTTCTTTAGGAATTACAAACAAGACAGCGATGAAGAGGATGACGAGGACGAGTCCGATGAAGATGAATCTGATGAGGAGGAAGATGATGAAGAGTCTGAATACAAAGCCATGGGCCACAGTTGTGAGTATCACAGAGATGAACTTTTCATCTTGGTTTTGTCCAAGTCATCTGCTGAGTATAAGCTAGAAGACATTTAGTTATTTTATTTGTGATGGTGCTGTAACAGCACTCGATACTAAGAAATGAGCAATTTAATACAATATTACTGTTAAATCCACTGAAGCGCTGAACAAACCTCGACCTTTGACATTCAGTTTTGAATCAATTGGTGATATCTGAATTATTGCAGATGGTGAGTCATGTATTAAATTTTTTCTTGTTTTTTTTTTCTTGACAGTGAGGCCAAGAAAGAAAAGTAAGCCGAATTTGCCAGTGCAGAAAAGTAAAACCAAAAAGAAGTCATCTGCTAGTCAGAGTAGCAAACAGAGAACTGGTCCAAGCAGCCTTGCAGACATTGATGAACTGGTGAGAAAGCACAAAAACAAACAAAAAAGTGTTTTCAAAATACTATTAGTCTGCGATGTGGCACAGCAAAATGAGTCATTAACTGCATGGAGAATTTAAGATAAAGATCCAAATTTTCTCAAGTCTAATTTCTTTATTAAGCTTTGAACACATGAATGAACACCCATTTTATAGATTCTTGATTCCAATATCAAGAAATAGTTTTATAAATAATCACAATTGTAAACTGATGTTAGAAACAATCTAAAAAAAGATCTTTAGAAAAAATATTTTTCATAGTCTTCATATAAAGATAAAGATTCACTTTAGCAAATTTTGTATCCATTTCAACAACTGTTATTATAACTTAAAATTAGGTGAAGACTGTTTTATGTAATTGTACCATTACCTTATTGATAAGGGTCTTTTCTCAAACACTGCTTTTTTTTAACGAATTCCTCCGATTAAAAACACAGATTAAAAGTTAAGGGCTCTTTTAAAGAAGGGAGAAGTTCCTGAAAGTCAATAAAAGCAAAGTAACTATTTTAATGCAGAAATATACAATCAGTTGCTCGTCAGCATATCTTGAGATTTGTGCCAAATTTGGTAGTTAGCATGCTGAAGGTTGCTAAAGACAAGTGGAGTGGAGTTTTAAAAATAGAAGTGCCTTTTTCTGCTCAATTTGGAAATTAAAATTTCACAGCCAATCCTAATCCAACTCTCAATTCCTTTGAGATGGAAAATCATAGCAAAATGGTTCATATATCATTGGAAAGATCCGTTATTAAAACATGGGTCACCTTGACCCAATTTGCCGGTCACAGTCTATGTATGGGCTGGTCTTAATGTTGCGTGTGTGTCATTTTTAAAGGTGCGTCAGAGCTCCCAGTCAGGAGTGAGCAGACAAGCATTGGAGCTAGAGAAGTGTGAGGAAGTCCTTAAAAAACTGACTAAGTTCCGATACAGCTGGCCTTTCAGGTGAGTGGACATTGTTGCAGTTGAGAATGTAGCTTTAGTTGTTTGGCCTTTATACTTTTTGTTAACATTTTTTTAGAAGTACATCGAGATGTCATTAGTACAAAATACACAAGGCAAGGCAAATTTATTTGTATAGCACTATCGTTCAACACAAGGTAATTCAAAATCAAAGACACCAGAAATAGAAATAATATTAATACTTGCTGTAAATCTAAAATATTCCATGGATAGACCATTAAATATGTTCAAATTATAGAGCTGTCCATTATTTAATTAAGACAATAAAATTTAATAAATTAATCAGTTTTCATGCTGCTTATCCTTACAAGGCTCATATAGGGTGCTGGAGCCTATCCCCTATGGCACAGGTGTCAAAGTGGGGGCCCGGGGGCCAAATCCGGCCCGTCGCTCGAAAGTAAATCATGAGTGCCGACGTTCTGTTTTAGGATCAAATTTCAATGAAGATTATAGATGTATATTATATTTCCTGATTTCCCCCTTTTTAAATCAATAATTGCAATATTTTTTTAATCCTTTTTTTTCTTTGTGTTTTTAATTCAAAAGCATTTTGTAAAATCTAAAAATATATAAAAATATTTTCTGTTTTCCACTTTAATGTCGAATGAACATAGTAAAAAAATTTTTTTGTTTCCTTTTGAAATGAAAAACAAATGATTAAAAGAAGTTTTCCCTTAATAAGAAAAAGCTCAAATAAACATTGTTTTAGATATATTATAAAAACTGAATATTTAGGCCTTTTTGATCCAGTTCATTTAATCCATTATTTTTTTTAAATATCTAAACATATCTAAAATGGTCCGGCCCACATGAAATCGAGTTGACTTTAATGCGGCCTGCGGACCAACCCATTGGCAAGAGGCGGGGAACCCCCTTAATTGATTGGCAGCCAATCGCAAGTCAATGATATACTTAGTCTGTTTAAATTCAAGTGCAAAGTAATCCACTCTGACATGTAAATATAATATATAGAATGCTACATAGCAGTCTAATGTGTCTGATTAGATTAGATCACTTGTGTGTCAAAGTGGTGGCCCGGGGGCCAAATCTGGCCCGCCGCATCATTTTTGTGTGGCCCGGGAAAGTAAATCATGAGCGCCAACTTTCTGTTTTAGGATCAAATTAAAATGAAGAGTATAGATGTATATTAAATCTCCTGATTTTCCCCCTTTTAAATCAATAATTGTAATTTTTTATCATTTTTTTTCTGTGTTTTTAGTTCAAAAATCATTTTTTAAAATCTAAAAATATATTAAATAAAAGGTAAAATAAACATTGTTTTATATCTATAAAAAACTGAATATTCAGGGATTTTAATGCAGTTCTTTTAATCCATTTATTTAAAAAAAATCTAAATATATCTAAAATGGTCCGGCCCACATGAAATCGAGTTGATGTTAATGCGGCCCGCGAATCAACCCGAGTCTGACACCCTTGGATTAGATTAAACTTTATTCTTCCTGTAGTCTGACAGTCTTTTTTTTTTTTAGGGAACCCGTGTCCACAGAGGAGGCAGAGGATTATTTCGATGTCATTTCGCATCCTATGGATTTTCAGACCATGCAGGGCAAGTTCAGCCAGAGCTCGTACCGCCACAGCCATGACTTCATAGAGGACATGAAGTTGATCTTTGCTAATGCAGAGGAGTACAATAAGGAGGGGAGCACTGTGCTTTCCTGTATGACCAAGACGGAGCAGGCCTTCACAGAGCTGCTCCAGAAGATGATGCCCAGCCTCAGCTACTTGCGGCGGCGCTCGCGCAAGCGCGTCACTCGGGCGTCATCCGGCGACGAAGACGGCGAGGAGGACGAGGGAGATGAAGAAGAAGAAGAGGAGGAGGAAGAAGAACGGGTGCCAGCGCAGAAAAGAGATCAGAACAGCAGATCGAACGCAAAGAAAAACAGAAATAGACGTGCCGTTCAGGGCGAAGAGAGCGAGGAGGAAGACGAGGATGACGGCAAGAGGAGAAGTAAAAGGACGGCTTCCAAAATGACCGGGAAGGATTACAGGGAGCAGAATTGCGACGGTGAGCAGGACACTCGTAGAACTCGGCAGCGCCGAGGCCTAACAGAAGCAGGAGCAGAAGCAGAAGGCACGAGCAGCGAGGACGAAAGGCCGACCCGCCAGCGACATTCCAAGAGACAGAAACGCTCGTGAAGCTCACCGAGCATTTTTGATTTGTCATCCTTTTTTTTTTTTTCAGTTCTTGCCCAAATGCTCATCAGACTCCTTTCCAAACAGCCAGCAGGGAATAAAAAAAAAAACATAATGGTGAATCTTTGTCATATAGAATTTTTGTTCATATTTTTCAAAAAGGATTTATATTTGTAATTTGTATTTGAAATGGAAGTGTAAACCAATGTATTATATTTTTGCCACCCCTTTGAAAAATTGGTCATTCCAGAGAAGTCCTTTTACAGGTTTTGACATTTTTCTCTCAAATCATACTTCGATAAAATCAGCCTAACTTGATGTACATGGAAGAGCACTTTTTTAGACGCATACAGTTTCTGATTTTAAATGTTCAAGAATCTTCATATAGCGCCATTTTATTTTGGTCTCGGGACAGAAACTACTAGCTTGGTGTTCATGTAGCTAAGATCTCCTATGCACACCAAAAGTGAACTCTTAAGTATTGTGCTGGGTGGCAAAGTTCTGATCATCATTTCTTCACGGGGTCTCGCTAAAATGCAAATTTTGTACAGTAAACTTTTTTGGGGGGTTGTTTTATTCCCCTCGGCCAGATTACTGCCGTTATGTGAGCTTGGAACCAGGAAGCTGACTTAATGTATGTCATTTAAAATTTGCGTATTGTAGTGGGCTGCCACTTAAAACAAAAAATGTTGTACCTAAGAGTTTTTCCCCCAAGCACACCACTTTGTGTAAGACGTTCAAGCCAGTAGCTGCCGGACCACCTTTCTGAAGTAATGTGCATAAACATTTGTAAAACAACAAATGTTTGTTATCAATATGGGTATTTTTTTGAAGAGTTATTTTTTGCACATTTTAGTTGGGTTTTTTAAATCATGTCTGCATAAATATTGCATTTCTGCAGAGAAAAAGTTTGAGTACTTTTTATATTTTACATGTCTGAAATCGCTGAATTATTCATGTGCATTTTTGTATGGATCACCTCAGCAAAAAATTTACAATAAAAAAGCAGCTCCTTAGTAAATGTCTTCGCTTAGGCACCAGGTGGCGCTACTCTTATTCTCAATCAGGTATTATCCATTAAGTATCTGCAGATGCTTATGTAGCCGCATTTGATTATTAATATCGTACAGGGAATGAAACTTTTTTTTGTCACATTACTTTGGAATATTCTCCTGTGCAGGTTTTCTGTCACGCATAGCCGAGACTGCTTGTGTCCACCCTGTAATATATTTTCTTTAATTTTTACCCCTTATAACTTAATGTTTGGGTGTTTGTCTCAATCTATGCTTCACTTTCACCACCTGTGATATAAATTTGACTGCCCTTCTCCAAGATGGGACCTACTGTCTTTAACAAATACCCATTTTTATATGTATATTTATAGTCTAGGCAGGTTTGAGGAGTAATGATGTGTAAAATGTTTCCAATAAAGGCATTGAGCAAGACTTGAGTTGCCATTATTTTGTATTTGCCCTATATAAACTATATATATATATATATATATATATATACACACTGTATACTATATATATATTTATTTATCTTTTAAATGAGGGTTACTATCTATGTCTTTTGGTATAAATTAAGTCTTGTTTCACTTTGTAAAACAAAATGGAGGGGTTCGTGAATATCTCATGATATTACAAAATGAGGACTGAAGTTAAAATACAAGTGGATTTGAGACATTTTTCCCCCACTCATGCACAGAACACTCCAGATTATGCTTTAAATTAAATTGAACGGACATAGAATGGGTGTACAAGCAATAATAATAATTACCTGCAATATGTAAAAAGTCAATGTATGTTTGTGTATTTTGACCCTTCAATTCATTTGAAGGAGCTTATTTTTTTAGTTTTAAAGCTGTCAAAATCGGCAGCAGGTGCACCCCCCAACCCCCACTTTAAGAAATGAATAAGGGGGGAAAACTGGCCGTGCTCAAATTGACCTTTAATCCCTACACAAACTGACAACTAGAGCGAGTAGAGTGACACTCACTCAGCAAATATTTAGCTGAGGTCAAAGACACTTGTGGGAGTGCGTTTGTTGGGGGCACAAGCGTGTGTTGCCTTGCCTGATGTGATGCCAAATGCATTGGAATTGGAGTCTATTCTAAATCCTTATACAGTATATTGTACATAGCATACAGAGGACATGGAATATACATACACTGACTGGGTAGAGTACAAAAATGCCTTATTTGGTGTAATGCATGGGTGTCCAAACTGGTCCTCAAGAGCCACAGTGGGTGCAGGTTTTCATTCCAACTGAAGAAAATGAAACATTTTCACCAATCTGATGTCTTAAAAGTGTAATCAGTTGATTGCCATCAGGTGTTTCTGGTTTCAGAAGAAACCTCATTGGTTAAACTGTCTGCACGGAATCAGTTGGAATGAAAACCTGCACTTTGTGGAATAGTTTGGGCAACCGCAGTGTAATGTTATGTTATTATTTAAATTAATGTATTGTATTAATTCCATCAATATTTTGGTTATTTCATAGATGGTGATTTTCTGTAAAACACTTCTCTGTGAGATGCTGTAAATTTGTATGACTGCTATTGAAAGCATTAATTCATTTTCATTCACTTTAGATTAGATTAGATTACATTAGATTAGATCCTGGGCTACTGCATCACAGTGTGGTACGCTAGAAGCACGGCAGCAGACAAAAAGGCCATGCAAAGAGTGATTAACACTGCCCAGAAGATCGTCGGCTGCTCTCTGCCCTCACTGGAAGACATTGCCAGCCCTCGATACCTCAGCAGAGCCAGGAACATCATCAGGGACCCATACCACCCTGGTCACAATCTGTTCCAGCTGCTGCCCTCTGGCAGACGCTATAGGTCCCACAAAGTACGGACAAATAGGCTTAAGGACAGTTTTCCCCCACATCCATCAGGACTCTAAACTTGCGGTTACACAACACACAATCCCTTCTGTGTAATAACTTCGGGGTGAGGTAATATGAAAAGACGTTTGGGCGGTGATCTGCCTCCTACTGGCTGACTGAAGGTACGTGAAAGACAGTGAGAGGTAAGTGATCCGCTCGGGGGGGTGATGCGATGTATCCATAACCGCAGAATGCCAAATTACAAGTCCGAAATTATCAGTTATTTGGGTCTTTTGCCGAGAAAACGCACCTTATGGAGAAGCACTACCAATTTCGTCATACGCAATTTCTGGGTGTGATGACAATTAGGCTTTTGTTGTTGATGATGACGACAGGGCCTATGTCTGATTATTATTATAGAGTGTCCAACCAGCCTGTTTTTGGAATGTCGGAGAAAACCAGATTGCCCAGAAAAAAACCACACAGGCCCAGAGAGAATATGCAAACTCCACACATATGACTGACCTGGATGCAAACCCAGGACCCCAGAACTGTAAGGCCGGTACGCTAATCACTAAGTTGCCAGGCCGTCCGATTGAAACAGATTCCAAACATTTCAGGAATGACTGAAATTCAGTCAACTTGAAATTCTTACACTTTCCTTTGTTGAACAGTGAATCATGCAAACGATTGGGCTTTTAAAATGTATTTATTGATTTAGGTATTAACGCTAGACAGCTAAATTGGATTGACTGTCTATCACCGTCAATGGCAGTGAAACATGATCACACAATACCATGCTTTCTCATTTCAAATGGATTTGTCTCTAACTTTCAAGGGCAAAAATAATATAATACATAAGTATAAAAGAAAATGTCCAGTGACTGCAAAAAAGCTAATAAAATTACAAATAATATAGCTCAATTTTTTATATTATTTTTTGTTAGGTTTATTTAAAAGAAAATACTGAAATTCCACACAGCTTCCAACACTGATTTTAACATGTCGTCAGGTTTTGAAAAGACTGACTTGGTCCATCGAGTTTTAAACTGAGAAGTGTAATCAAATGTAGGCTGAATTTAAGCTTCTTATGTGGGGCATAGTCAATTGTATTTTTATACTTTGCTGTGGACCTATAAAAGATGGGCCGCAGTTTACCCGTAAGCTGTTATTTTTACACCCTTGGCCTAAACTTAGCTTAATTTATCTTCAAATAAATAGTTTTCCACCATTCATGTGACCTATAACCTGTACAACTCAAGTGGAAAATGAAAACTATCTTGCGGATGTAAAAAAAAACATTTAAAGTGCTTCATTATTACCCAAAATAAACATTTTCAAGGAAGCTTTAAATAGAATTTTTTTTTTTTTTTGTTAGCTTACTTTTTTTTGTGTAAGCACTGCCTACTATTGGAAATTCAACATAAGGTTCTTATCTTTGACCAGTTTACCCAATTTAGTAGTAAATAAAAAAATACACTGTTGTTCAAAGCGCTGTGATCATCACTGATGGACTGGCACCAATTTAATTATTAAACAAGAATATCCTGTTTTCTATTTAATAGATAACCACCAGTGAGTAGTTATGGTGCAATTCCAAATGGAGGCGTGGCCTATTTGTTACATCTTGACACCTGTCTCTCTGGTCCTATTCCAAAAGGCAACATAAAATCATGAGCTGTGAGCACAAATGTGATTTATGCCATATCAAGGCACACTTCAGACCGAGCTCAGTCAAGGCTGTGCCAAAAAAAGAAGTCACACTCCCTTACAGAGCAAAAAGGTGCCCTAAAAATCAGGTGTCAACTTATATGACCGAGGAATGAAATGCTTTAAATGTCTCACTTCTTTTTGCTTGCAAGTGCAAGTCATTATTAATGCATTATTTAAAAAAAAAATCTGAGTCTTCTCCCCCAATTTTTTCTACTGATGTGCTTCCTTTTGCTTTGATGATATAACCAAAATATGAAAGAAGAAAAGTGGGTGATGCAGAAACGGAGGAGTTCAGAGGATGCCATTTTCTCTCGGGAGTTTTCTTCCCAAAAGGAATCCGGCACACTTCTGAAAAAAAAAGGCTTCTCATAGACCGAACTCCTCCAAACAGCATATTTGCATATCAGTCATTTATCCTCTCAACCTCACGCGTCAACACTGCGACGTGCACTTCTTGTATGCCTTCAATATGCCGTTCCTGGCGTCTCATCAAAAGAGTGGCGTGTGTGCATGCGGGTAAGGTGTTCCTGTTCATATCTTCATCAGTGCTCCCGAAACTCGTTGATGAACTAAGCAAATAAGCAAAAGAAATAGACTTGGAGAATAAACTTAGTCACCCGAGAATTTCTTTGAACTCAGGGATCCAGATACGGTGGCGGAAACAATTGGATGAGCGTGCTGTGGGGGAGATGAAAGGCAGTCAGACTCGTCGATGTAGTAAGTGGGATGAGGCCTTTCATGATTCATACTAAGGCTTCATCTTCCTGTTCAGTCAAGCTGCAAAATACATCTTGGAATTCTTTGTAAAGCTTAGCAGAATGTAATTAACTTTCTCCAACCGTCGTGCGCTTTGGTTTTCTTTCATAACGCGATTCTCCGAGTCTGATCACACTTTTATTTGCCTTTATTCTTTGTTTTTCTTTTGCAATTAAAAAATATCACTACGTTTGATGTAAGGCGAAGGAAGAATAAACGGGACTCTGTAGGTTGAGGTCAATTCGTATAACGTGATGGAATTAAAGCAAACTGAAAGGGAAAGTTTTGAAAAATATTTCGGAGTCTGTATTACATTATCTTGTAATATGAATTACTGTGGCGGCCCGGTGGATGAGTGGTTAGCGTGTTGGTCTCACAGTGGGGGAACTGGGTTCAAATCCAGGTCGGTCCACCTGTGTGGAGTTTGGGCCTGCGTGGGTTTTCTCCGGGTATTCCGGTTTCCTCCAACATACCAAAGACATGCATGGTAGGCTGATTGGACACTCTAAATTGCCCCTAGGTATGAGAGTGAGAGTGAATGGTTGTCCGTGTTCTCGTGCCCTGTGATTGGCTGGCCACTGATTCAGGGTGTCCCCCGCCTCTGGCCCAAAGTCAGCTAGGATAGGCTCCAGCACCCCCCGCGACCATAATGAGGAGAAAGCGGTTCAAAAAAATGAATGAATGAATATTTACACAACAGTAAAAGAAAAAACACAGTTTTCTATACTTGTCTTAAAATGTTGCCAGGTTTTGATCCCTCTGATAATGGAGAGGCACTGTTTAGGTGAGTAGCTCATCTAATGTTAAAACTGAAAAGTGCAATCTAGGCTGAATTTAAGTCTCTTGCGTTGGCCGTATTCGATGATATTTTCATCATTTGCTGTGGGCAAAAATAAATTGGGCAGTGGCCCAGAGCTGGCCCCCAGGCTGTACTTTGGACAACCCTTGTTGCAAGTGTATAAAACTAAGTACAGTCATACCTCTACTTACGAATGCCTCTAGGTACGAAAGTTTCAGGTTATTTCTTATATGCAAATGAGTGACTCGAGAAACGAAAACGATCCAAGTTACGGTATCCCCCAAAAAGTAAATGCATTTCCTTATCCATTAATTTATTTTGAATTCCCCTTATTAAGCAATTAAAAACTACAAACGTGGCACATATTTTCACACAGACACACACACATAGGGCACGCGTAAAAGTCTAAAATGTACTACAAAGTGGACGGCTTTCGGCCCTGGACAAACACTGGTATTATATCTATAACGGCCGCGAGGGAGATATTTCAGCGGCGCTGGGCACATTTTCATGTTTATTTATTTTAAGACATTAATAAACAATTTCCTCATAATTTTCTCTCATGTTTGTGTGTTTCCTCACATCTTTCATACAAAATTGGGACACTTTGACCAATTTTATAAAGGGTTTAATTGGTAGTTGTGTGAGGACCTTGGAACGAATTAGAGAATTGACATATAAAGTACACTTCTACTTACGAAATTTTCAAGTTATGAAAAAAGTCTTGGAACCAATTAATTTAGGTAAGTAGAGGTACCACTGTATACACTTTAAATTGACAAAAAATCACTTGCTCTATGAAAGAATAAAGGTCATGTGTTAACTTTTGGATAGCTGGAATAGCTGTTTACTGTCCCTAAAAATTGTGGCACAGTGTGAACGTTGGTATTCCCAATTTATGGTACTCGGACATTTCGTCGAAAGACATTTGGTCCCCGGACGTTTGGTCGACCGGACGTTTGGTCGACCGGACGTTTGGTCGACCGGACGTTTGGTCGACCGGACGTTTGGTCGACCGGAATTTTGGTCGACCGGACGTTTGGTCGACCGGACGTTTGGTCGAACGGACGTTTGGTCGAACGGACGTTTGGTCGAACGGACGTTTGGTAGAACGGACGTTTGGTCGCCGGGTTGTTACTGTTGAAACCAGTTCTCAAAATTATAATCATGAGAGAGAGAGAGTTTAATAGCTAAATATCTAATATCAAGATATCAACAGTAAACTCTCTGTCATAATTTGACAGCGAGCGAACCCGGCTACCAAACGTCCGTTCTACCAAACGTCCGTTCGACCAAACGTCCGTTCGACCAAACGTCCGTTCGACCAAACGTCCGGTCGACCAAACGTCCGTTCGACCAAACGTCCGGTCGACCAAACGTCCGGTCGACCAAACGTCCGGTCGACCAAACGTCCGATCGACCAAACGTCCGGGGACCAAACGTCCGTTCGACCAAACGTCCGGTCGACCAAACGTCCGGGGACCAAACATCCGGGGACCAAACGTCCGTTCGACCAAACGTCCGGTCGACCAAACATCCGGGGACCAAACATCCGGGGACCAAACGTCCGTTCTATCCAAACGTCCGAGGACCAAACATCCGGGGACCAAGCGTCTTTCGACGAAACGTCCGGTCACGGTACTGGTACGTAGTTACACAATTTCTGCTGCTCTCTCATTGTATTCCGTCACTTGTGGAGTATGCATATGCCTTGTGAGGCGGTGTTGGCAATAAATAGATTAAAGTGTGCAATAGAGCACTAACCACTCCTTTGCCACTCTGCTTGGTGACTCACTTGTGAAAAAAAATAATAAAAAATGAAAAAACAATTGCTGCAGCTGTCAGGGCTAACTTCAGTTCACTCTTAAATTTTTGCTCGGGTGAAAAATGGGAGGAGTGCATGCTTATGTTTACAGCAGCAAAGTAAAGAAAGCAACAGAACGGAAAAGACCAACACATCGTAACATAAATACACCGATGTAAATGTAAATGTGTGAAAACCAGGGCAGTGCGAGTGTGAAGGTGTGCTTGTGTCTTAAGAGGAGGCCGTCACAGTGCTGCCGATAGCTCCATAAAGGAGCCTTTGAATGGCTAAATTCGTAGCAGATGTTGGGGAATGAATATCCACCCAGGTTGAGTGGCCCTTCACTGTGCAGGCGACACGAGTCCAATTTGGGGGAGGCGGACAAATGGCAGACAGGGGCCCAGAAATGCCGCAGGCGTGGGCCGACCCCAATCAGTAAAGACAGGAGATTTCTGCCCAATGTGTTCTATTGACTTATTTAGTATGTTTATGTAATAGATTTGACATATACAGCAGCCTTGTACCTCTCGTCTTGAGACCAAATACTCCTCGGCAGGGATTTACACCACCTTTCTTGGCTCGGGCTGACGCGCTAGAGAAAAAAGGTTGGGGCGGTCTGGGTGCTGGTGGGAGACTGGCGCCTAACCGCCAATTAGAAAGCCCTCATACAGAGAATGTGGCCAGGTAACACGCAGTCCTGTGGTGTTCAAATTCTCCCCAAGTGCCCTTGGGCAAACTACTAAACTTGAATTCGCTCACGTTGGGCTTGGCGGGAGCTGCTCTTTGGCGTGTGTTTGAATGTGACAATGTGGATTAAACTCTCTATTTATCACTTTTTTTCAATTATTTTATATATATATCCAGCATGACGGAGCAAATCTGAAGCAATTTAACAGGGCTGCCAACCACTCCGGAATTTCAGGAGTTTCTCCGGAAATGCAAGGCAAACTCCAGGACTCCGGACAACCTCCCTAAACTACGGAAATCCCAAAATAATTTCACACATTTTTTTAAGCAACTATTTCGGAAAAGTACCAAATTTCCAATTTAAATACCTTGAAATTGACACCATCGCTAGGGCTTCCGCCATCTTCATTCAATTGCACTGTAAACCGTAAGATTTCAGTAACATGAGTGCATTGTGAATCATCCGAGTTACAAGTTCTGACGAATGATTCGTCTTGTGCGACCGATTCGGAATCAATTACATAGGTAGCCTCTATCGCTTTAACATTTACATTTTCGTTTTTGTTCATAAGGGAAGTATTAGTAAGGCTAAACCACCAGTCTTTTGTTTTCAAACAAATCCTATCATTTCCGGGGTTGTTCTAAAGCAAGAGCGTCAGACTCTGGTTCGTTCGCGGGCCGCATTATCGTCAACTCGATTTCATGTGGGCCGGACTATTTTAGATATAATATTTAGATTAAAAAAAAAATGGATTAAAAGAACTGGATTAAAAGCCCTGAATATTCAGTGTTTTTTTATAGATCTAAAACAATGTTTATTTCAGCTTTTTTTAAATATATTTTTAGATTTTACAAAATGATTTTTGAACTAAAAACACAGAAAAAATGATTAAAAAAATTACAATTATTGATTTAAAAGGGGGATAATCAGGAAATTTAATATACATCTATACTCTTCATTTTAATTTGATCCTAAAACAGAAAGTCGGCACTCATGATTTACTTTCCCGGGCCACACAAAATGATGTGGCGGGCCAGATCTGAGTTCAACTATATAAAAGTCAATTATGTAAGGGAGGCACTGACAATCAAGTCAATTAAAGGGAATTTCAAGGTCTTTAAAAATTTATAAAGAAAATTAAAGAAAGTTATATTTACTGGAACACTCATTTTGGGTACCCGAGCCAATCACAATTGATAGATGGAGGGGTTTGGTTTTACTACCTGTGTTGCTATAAACACAGAGTAGATACAGTGTGCTGTTTTTAGTGTAACATGATGAGGGAATCCATGTGCCAGATCATAAATGCGGCCCTCATGTCTGTATCCAGAGGCACAACATAACATGAGCTCACTCATGAACAACTGCTCTTACGGTAACCACAATGCAATATACTGCGTGTTAACATACGGAAACGTAATACAAAAGGGGATTCATTTTCTGACTGCCATGTACAATAGTCCTGTGTTGGCGTATAGTGTGTCGATCAAACTATAGTAATTTTTGATGTATCCTTGTGGAAAACTATAATACAAATTCCACTGTTTTCTCATTAAAAATGCTCCACAATGGCCATAAGAGGATTGTTGTTTATGGATTCTAACATTTCAACACCATAATTTCTTGAATTTAGCTATTTTTGGGACTTTAAGTCGCATCTGACTATAAGTGGGAACAGACAAAAAATTCACAACGGAGGAAAAAAAACATGTTGTTGTGGTATGTAAACCATGTTTTTGTAGGAATTTGATTTTATAAGAGACCAAGAACAAGCATTTTACATTATGGGTAATAGCAATAAGAGACTAAATGTATATGCCTTTGAACGTATCATTCACAGTAAACCTAATCTGTTCAATAAAATACTTCAACTATCTTCATCCTCACATATATAAACCGCACCTCCATGTAAGTCACAAGCACATTCTAGTTATGAAAATATAGATATTATAACTGATGGAAGCTGAAATGTGGGAGTGAACCATTTTAGGGCTTGCGTGGGTTTTCCCCAGGTGCTTTGGTTTCCTCCCAAATCCCCAAAACATGCATGTAGACTGGTTGAACACTCCAAATTGCGTGACCGGTCGTTTGGTCGCCGGTCTTTTGGTCGCCGTCTTTTGGTCGCCGGACTTTTGGTCGCCGGACTTTTCGTCGCGGTCTTTTGGTCGCCCGGACCCAAACAACGGGCGACCAAAAGACCGGCGACGAAACAAGGTAAAACAACACGGTCTACGCATCAATAAAAGCCAACGATGGCCATGAGGAGTTTCACCGAGCCGACGTGTGAGTGTATAAGAGTTTGTATGTACATGCGTTGTCCCTTTAAGAAGCTACGTCAGTCAGGGTCTTAACAAGTTCTCCAACAAAAAAACAATAAAAGTCCGGGAAATTTGGAGCTTTTCTTTAGCCTAATAATTAATAGGGCATTAAGTATGACTAAAAAGTAATTTGCAGTTTGTATTTAGGGAATCTGAGCAACAATTGAAATGGAAATTATCAATAACCTTCCGGGCGACCAAAAGACCGGCAACCAAAAGACCGGCAACCAAAAGACCGGCAACCAAAAGACCGGCGACCAAACGACCGAGTACTCCAAATTGCCCCTAGCTATGAGTGATTGTTTATTGCGATAGGCTCCAGCAACCCCAACCCAATCCCCAATCCCCTGTGAGGATAAGCGGTACAGAAAATGAATGAATTAGATTAGATAACTTTATTCATCCCGTATTTGGGTAATTTCATTGTCACAGTAGCAAGAGGGTGAGAATACATACACAGGAAAAGAAATTTTAGACATAAATAGGTAATAAATAAGTTAATAAATAAATAAATATATACACATACATATATATAAATGTACATACATACACAGATGCACATGTATACATATGGTTGGTCTTAACATTCAGCCATTTCTAGTATGGTAGAGTGGTAGAGAACTCCTCACCCCCAATTTGATTAATATCGTGTTATTATTGTCACGATTCATAGAGCAAACACGTTTTTTTATACGCTGAGCACCTAAAGGTACTCCTATACCCTTCCTTTATCTTATCTCATGAATTCCTTCAATGTTTTCTTTTTTTGTATTATCTGACTCCTTATTTTTTCCTCATCGAAACTTTCCTTCAGTAGTCCGTTCTCAGAGAAGAGATGAATCAGGAGGAGGTTGCCTGGCGGGCATCACTTTCCTCTTTTTAATTAAAAGTGCACACCCAAATAAATGTTACAGTCTCACACCCACTCATATTCCTGTTATGAAAAGAGCCGCCAGGGTCTGAAGTTTGCCTTAGCATGGATAAATATCTAAGTGGCAGCTTTTTCTGTAAGGGAATCTAACGCGCTGCCGTTTCGTAAGATTAGCTGGGGTAAGGAAAACATGAGGATCTCGTTCCGTGCGTTTCCCACTCTCTGGCTGTTCGGTTTAAACACCCCAACCCTTTGCCGTTCGCACATCCGCCTCCTCAGCTACATCGCTACTCTCCTCAGGCCTCTGGGTTGCAGCGTGGGGTTTGTTTTAGTAGCGTAGCCCCACAAGAGTGTTTGGTTGTCTTGTGTGTCACGCTGCGCGAGTGTTTGATTATGTAGAGGGTTACATAGTGTAATCGTGCGTGCTCGCAGGGAGGTGAAGGTCGCTAAATCCTTCCTCGCGTTGTCCTCTATTGCACTGACTTGCTTTTTTTGCCTCAACAGCTCAAGGACACAAACAAGATAAAATTAATGCCACGTTTTACACCACATGACAACCGTACTGGGCCTGTGCAAACATCGATGTACCTCAACTTGCAATTTGCAAGACAGGCAAGAAAAGTACCATCATGTGTGTAAGGATCGTGACCGGACGTTTCGTCGAAAGACGTTTGGTTCCCGGACGTTTGGTCCCCGGACGATTGGTCGACCGGACGTTTGGTAGAACGGACGGGCCGTCGACCGGACATTTGGTTGCCGGGTTCGCTCGCTGTCAAATTATGAGAGAGAGGGAGACAGAGAGTTGAGTACTGTTGAAAGCGAGCTCTTAAAATCATAATCATGAGAGAGAGAGACAGAGAGAGAGAGAGTCTGTTCTACCAAACGTCCGGTCGACCAAACGTCCGGTCGACCAAACGTCCGGTCGACCAAACGTCCGGTCGACCAAACGTCCGGTCGACCAAACGTCCGGTCGACCAAACGTCCGGTCGACCAAACGTCCGGTCGACCAAACGTCCGGTCGACCAAACGTCCGGTCGACCAAACGTCCGGTCGACCAAACGTCCGGGGACCAAACGTCTTTCGACGAAACGTCCAAGTGCCGTTAGGATTGGGTTCTTATGGTTATTTCATTGCTTTCTCCGTGTGTTCTTATTTTCATTTCCCTACTCTTGTTTGTCCCTCCTGTCTTGCCGTTGCTCTCGTGCAGCTGCGCATCATTGTGAATTAGTTTCTGTTGTGCCTGTTTAAACCACACTGATTATTTTGTCATTGTCTGATTATACTGCTTTTGTTTGTCCATGCCATGTTTCCACGTTACCTCGATCCATGTTCTATGTGCCTGGTTTCCCCGTTATGTGATTTGATTTCTAAGTCTTTGTTATTTTCTAAGATCCTATCTAAGTTATTAAAGTTCTCGTTTGACCATCACTTCCCTCGTCTTTGCCTCCTTCCCCGCGATTGGGTCCTAATTCCCCGTTTCCTCGCCTCGACGTCTTGCCAAAGACGTAACAATGTGTCACTCTGGCTTCCTCGCCAACAGTGAAATGGGATTAAAACTGTATTTTTTGGGTGGGTCTTCTTTTTACAAAGAAAATGACTACGCGTTGTGGCTCAGTCAGGTCTAATCTGTTAAATTCAGTGAATTTCCCCGTGATGTGATAGTGGGACGTTAAGATTGGCTGTAAGCCAGTCTAGCATATACCGTCCTCTAGCCCATAGTTTGCTATGGATAGGTTCCAAATCCACTGTGACCCTATAAAATACAAGCTCTATAGGAAAAGGAAGGACTTGCGTCATTAGAAATGACAAAAAATAAACACACTGCTGTTGCTGAGCCTCAGCTGGCTGCGTTACTAAAGTCCAAAGTCTTTTCAACTATTTTATTTGTTTTCATAAAGATACAATACACTGACTTAAACAAGTAGTAGCTACAGGAAATCACTTGTGTCTACTTGTATTTTTGAATAATTTAGTTTTATTAACTATTATTAATTATTTGTTTTTAATACATTCACATAGGATAGGCAGCTGTAGTACTCGTATTTTTCCTGTAGTATTTATTTTGCAATAAAAAATAATCAATTTATAATTTATAAGATTTTAGATAAAATGAATAGATTTACTATTGAAGGTGCTAGTGGGTAGCGCGTCGGCCTAACCGTTCTGGGGTCGAGGGTTCAAACTCAGGTCGGTTCTCACTCTGGGGAGGTTGCATGTTCTCCCCTGGCTTGTGTAGGTGTTCTTCGGTTATTCCGGCTTCCTCCTACATCCCAAAATCATGCAGGGTTGGCTAGTTGAACACTCTAAAATGTCCAGAGTTACGTATGAGTGGTTGTCTGTGTCTTTTCGCCCTGCGATTAGCTGGCCACCAAATCTGGGTATCCCCCGCCTGGTTCCTGTAGTTAGCTGGGATAGGCTCCTGCGCCCCCCGAAACCCCTGTGAGAATAAGCAGTTCAGAAAATGATTGATTGATTGATGAATCAATGATCTAAATAGTAAATAGAATGTGAAAATAAACAACTGCAAATTAAGTGATGAAAAATACTTTTACAGGAAATGAAATTGATAGGAAAAATACCAAAGAATAAATGTAAACAACTTGTAATAAAATTTTAATACAAATACAAATTATAATGAAAAATAAAAAAAACAAATAGCATCTCATCTCATTTTATCTAATTTTCTGAACCGCTTTATCCTCATGAGGGTCACAGGGGTGCTGGAGACTATCCCAGCTGACTCCGGGCCAGAGGCAGGGGACACAAAGATTCGGATAATCATGCACACTCACACCCACACCTAGGGGCAATTTAGAGTGTCCAATCAGCCTACCATACACGTTTTTGGAATGTGGGAGGAAACCGGAGTACCCATAGGAAACCCACACCGGCCCAGGGAGAACATGAAAACTCCGCACAGGTGGACCGACCTGGACTTGATCCCAGGAACCCAGAGCTGTGAGGCTGACACGCTTACCACCCGCGCCACTGGCCCGCCCTTACTCACTACTTTGTAACAAAAAAATGTAATCACCACTGTTTGGCTATACTAGGAAATAATTTGAATTTCAAACCCGAAACTATATATACAGAAGAGATTGTGAGTAATATTCAGCTTATTTTGGAATTTGAGCAAGTGAGCACAATAGTCAAATATCCCAGAAAGTCATGTTGGTTTTGGTCCTTTCATGAGATTCATCGAATATATTAAATTAGAAGCAGAGCGCTGCCTGGTAGCTTTAACTCAAAGACACTGTGAGCACCATTTGGACCTGATGGACTGTTTTTAAAACCAGTTGGGTTCTGGTTTCGAGCCTTAGAGCCAGTCTTACTAATAGGCTTTAGCCCCCCAACATCCGCCTAGAAGCACTTAATGAGCCAGTACCCAGGCTTGTAAACAAGGCCAGATGCAACCCCTTTGCACACAGACAGGAAATGTCTTGCGTTGTAACAGACAAGGCTGCTCCTGCGTGATGGGGTGTGAACAGGAAGGCTGATCCCTCTGCTTGACTAGCACTTCTTATCCTGAGGGAAAGGGCCGCATGTGGTGTTGCTGTTCCAGGTCTTGCCTTGCGTGCCAATTCTTTACTGGCCGCCAAGATCATCACAGACTGCTGCCTGTGCTCCTTTTCCACTGCCTACGGTTACACAATGTAGACAAACCGCAGTTTATTCAGCACAGCGTTGGACTCAGTATGTCAACTTTGACACGCCACAATAGGAACAATATCTGCCTCCGCACAGAGTATCTCTCGTGCAACAAGGTCTAAATTTGACTTGCCAGGGGGCTGAGTTTTTGACAAAAGGTCTAGTGTTTGAGTGCGAGTGGCCCCAGCTGGTTCCTTTTACCACACAGACTGGCCAATGTACAGTGATCAGCCTGAGTCAACAGCGCTGGCCGGAAAAAGAACTTAATTGATGATGGGAAATTTATGCGCTAAATGTGTTTTTGAAGGGCCCCCAGGCGTCCATTTAAATTTTCTGTCTCGTTTGCTCTTCAGAGGACAAACAATGGTGGACAGGTTTTCACTAGTTACTTGCAAAATTTCCAAAAGTAATTCATTCACATTTTTCATTTGGCTGAACTGACATTTTCCAGCGGCCATACAATGAAGACCCTCAGCAGCCGCCTATCAGGTGTAGCTAAAAAAGTAGGCAAAGAAAGTACAGGACTTCAAGTCCCTGGGGTCCTCGGTACAGAGTGATGGGAATGTGGAAAGGAAGAACAGCTAGAGCAGTGGTTCTTAAACTGGGTTCGATGGAACCCTAGGGGTTCGGTGAGTCGGTCTCAGGGGTTCGCAGAGCTGCCAACCTCCGTTCACCCCATGTCAGGAGTAACCTTGTCCCATTTCTGTAGTTCTGGAGTGAATGTGATTCACGCAAAATCAGTATGCGCTGAAGTCGCACAAGACGAATCATCCGTCAAAACTTGTAACTCGGATGATTCAAAATGCTCTCAGGTACCGAATTCTTCTAGTTTACAGTGCAGTTGAATCAAGATGGCGGAAGCCATAGCGGTGGTGTGAATTTTGAGGCATTTAAATGGGAAATTTGGTACTTTTCCGAAATAGTTGCTTCAAAATAATTTAACTGACCATTTTTGGGGATTTCCGGAGTTTAGGGAGGTTGTCCGGAGTCCCGGAGTTTGCGTTGCATTTCCGGGTAAACTCCTGAAATTCCGGAGTAGTTGGCAGCTCAGGGTTCGGTGGAGCCTCTGCCGCGGAGGTCAAGACACATCGACTCATCATGCCCCGTTTGACCTTCACTGGCTGCAGATGATCACGTGACATTGCTTGGCCAATCAGTGCTGCGAGGAATTTATATGTCTTGAAATGTAAAAAAATATATATATATATATATTACTAAAGTAGGGTTTGGTGAATGCGCATATGAAGAAGGTCGGGTTTGGCAGCACCTACAAGATTGAGACCCACTGAGCTAGAGGAAAGTATCAGGTGTGTTATGTGAGGAAGGACATGAAATTCACTGGTGTATGGGAAAATGATGCAAGGGACAGGTTAAAGTAGAAAAAGTTGATTCTCCGCGACGACCCCTCACGGGACAAGTCGAAAGTATAGTAGAAGTAATAATCGATGGAATAATGGAATCCAGAGATAATCGATAGCTGTAGCCCCCAAAATAATAACATTATATCTCTTTGTTGAGAGGACAGATACCATTGCCATCGCTAGAACATTAAAAAAAGCTCAGCTTACATTGGTAAATTCAATTCACTGCAAGAACCTATTTTATCCCAATTAGAGTTACTATTTCCTGTAGAGATGATACACTGTGGAAAGAGGAAGAGCTCTTAGCATGTCTGCCTCACAGTTCTGCGATCGACGGTTCATTCCCCGTTGGGTTCCAAAGCATAGTTGCTTGCGACTGTCTAGATTCCTCGTGACGGATCCCCTCGTACAACTCTGTCCTTACCTTATACGTATGGTGTTAGTGTCCCTACTTGTGGTTCTGCTTTTGATCTTTTTTTCTAACCTGTCATTTCCTTTCGTTCGAAGGGGGAGTGGAAGGCCGTTAATTTGGCCCCCTCCATCCCATTGTCTGGTACGGCTTTAGCTGGAAGGCATCTTTCGTTGCACTTGTACAATGCCAATAAAGGCTTATCATTATCGTCATTTTCATGCCAAAGGAGTTGTGAATGATGGATACTGCTTGCAAAGTTGTGCAGCAAATAGAATCCTGAAGAGGTGAATAGTAAGAAAACATTTAAACATTTCTGCCATCTATGATTGATGTCCATGTAGAAGTGGATTTGTGTTTGTCAAATGTTCTTCTTTCTTCCAGTAGAATATAAAATCAGGAAAGACTTTCCCCACAATGAAAATATTCTTGGTTAAAAGGCAGATTTACTGTCTTTGTTACAAGTCAAGAATTGGTTAATAAAAGCAGTCAAGTGATCTGAAGCGGCGTGGGAGACAACAGGGCGACAGCACCAACTTGGAGTGTCGTCTAGAAACCTCAAGAAGAAAGCCCTTCAAAATCAAACGGAACCAAGTTTAAGAAAAGGGTGGGGAAAGGAAGACAAGAACAAAAATTTGGAAACTCCAAATCAAAGGCTATGCAAGGGAGAATATAAGATCAATGTAGTGTGCAGGGTTGTATCTTCTCCGTCAGAACACAGAGCCCACGGGTGAGCCTTTGATGACAGCGTGTGACAAGTACATTTTTAAGATGGGCTGAAGCTTCAACGCTCCAGCAGACGGCACTCCAACATCCCAGTGGTTCTGATCCATTACAGTAATCCCTCGAATATCGTGGTTAATGTAGACCAGACATGGCCGCGATAATCGAAAAATCGCAAAGTAGGGTCACCCCTATTATAACTTTTTTTTTCTCTTCAGTGCTGAGTACTAGTAGCAAGAGTGGCTTCCGCTTACAAGTTTCAGCATGGATTTTCAGGAAGTAGTGAATTCGCGATAAGTGAAGACGCGATAATCGAGGGATTACTGTATAGCTTCTTCTTACCAAGGAGCTACATCAATGATATGGAAAATGAAAACAATATTACCTTTTTTTTTACGGAGGGCTCTATCACTGTAAATTTGTTCTTTTTGGATTGTTACTCATTTGTTATTTCTGGAGATGTAAGAATAAAATTTGGTCAGAATTTTCTAGTCATGATCATAGATTCTTGGAGCTCTATTTGTATTTTGAATACTCTCAGAGGCTAATTTATTGCATTTCGTGTCCTGGCTGAGGAGCAGCTGTTAGCTCTCAGCAAGGTAGTTGAGGGGGCATGGGAGTTTTATGGACTTAAAGAAGGTGTTTGACCATGTACCATGGAAAATCCTTTAGGAATTGCTTCAAGAGTATGTGGTACCAGACCCCCTGACAACAAAAGTGGATCCTCCAATGAGACCAAGAGTGTACCTCGATCCGGCAACTGACAAGGCAGGGGAACAAAGATCGGGTCGAGTTCCAAAACAGAAAGTCCAAAAACGCACACAGAACAAGCAGAAGCACAGAAAAATACAGCCTGAGCATCAAAATCTAAAAAGTCCAACACGTATCAAAAATTAAAGTACCTAAGAGGAGTTGAGGTCTAATTATCGTATCTTCCGGAAAGGCCAATGAACTCTCAATGAAGCAGAGGGCAGCAAGGGTATAATTAGTGAGGAGATCAGTGTTTTTAAGAAAAAGAGATCGACACCTGTGACCGGATGTAAAACCCCGGAAAGGGCAACAACATAGGAGAGATCACAATCCTGAAACAGAATCCTAAATACTGAATAGTTAATCCTTCCCCAAGCGGAGCAGTCTAAGAATCTTGGGGTCTCAAGACAGAGAGAAGGGTGAAGCGAGAGAAAGACAGGCGGATCGATGCTTCATCTGCAGTGATGTGGATTCTGTATTGCTCCATCGTGGTGGAGAATGAGCAGAGATGAAAGGCAAAACTATCTATTTACAGGTCAATCTATGTTCCTAGCCACACCGAAATTAGCTTCCTCCACAGAGTGGTCATCCTTAAGGGACTCTGAGTAGAGTTTCTGCTCCTTTGCATCAAGATGAGGTGGCTTGGGCATGTGATTAAGATGCCTCCCGGGCGCCTCTCTAGTGAGATGTTCTGGGGATGTCTATCGAGTGGAAGCCTACGGATTGACCCAGGAGAAACTGGGTAGATTATGTCTTCCTGCTGGCCTAGAAATGGTTTGGGGTCCCACTGGAGGAGTGAAGCAAAGTGGCTAGGGAGAGGAAAGTCTAGGCTTCTCTGCTGAAGAGTTCAATTCCACATAAAACATATGAAAGAAAGTTATAGGCGTAGTGAATCTTACAAACAAATGAAAAAGCTAAATTAGGCCGACCCCCACAAGCATTGCAATTGTCAAATGATTGTACCTGCAGGTTTCAAAATACTTTTTGGGGCTTTTTCTTGTTTTTATGTACATGCACCAATACATTTCTAGTAGAGCAGCTTAACTGGTCAGCCTTAATGTTCAGTTGTTGTGGGTTCAAACCTAGACTCTGGTATTTATTTATTTTTCATCAATGCGTGGGTTGACTGTGGTTCATCCCACATTCCAAAAAAATGCATATGTATACATCGGCAGAGAAAACAAAAAACTATTACACATTCACCCATTGATTTTACGTACTCCTCATCGCAATTACATTTTACACTTTTTGAATTAGATTACAAAAATAAATGATGTTAAAAAGACATACGAGGCAGACAGCAAAACAAAGGAAGTGATTCCTTTAGATTTTGCCAAGTAGTGCTTAAGAATTTATTTATTTCAACGAAGGACTTCATATTTGTAATAAATAAAGGAGTAGTGTGATATACTTAGCCATTGTAGCAATGTGATTTGCTATTTGGTCACTCAATGGCAAAGAAAACAGTGTTTTTAGAGCAGCAAAAGATTCCAACTCCCACATCTTGTGGTCTATTTGCTCCCTCGCTTTAGAAAGTCCCTAAAAGCAGTCCTTGCATGGGTTTTTTGCTCTTTGTTGATGCTGTTTTCACATTTTTTGGTCCTTTTTAACTCCTGCTCCATTGGTTTTTCTCTGGGGAGACACTCTTTGGAACAAGAGATTAGAGCTGGTGCTGCCTAGCAACTGAATAAAAATGGCAGTAACAAAAGGGGCGCTCTCACACTCAAATGTCTGACCTACATAATCCCAAAGCTCTGATCATACAACACAACAACATGATGAAAGGCCTGCAGTGATTTAACCCTCAAACAAACACTCGCCATCGCTGACCCCTCTTCCTGAACAGGAACCTTGCCCGCTGCTCCACACCAAAGTGTGACTTTGAAATTTTGACGGTGCCTAATTAGAAAGGGAGAAGAGGCAGCGAAGACTTTTTTTGGGGGGGAGGGGGGGGGGGGGGGGTATGGGGGGAAGATTAGATGAATGCATTTGGAGATGGGAAATTTTCATATTAACAGTGATTACAGTAATGCTATGGGCATCAGAGAGTAGATTCATGCGTGGTTTAACCACGGGTAGACAGGGCAAGGGTGAGTAAAGTGAGATGAAACAGCTTTATTTTTTTGTTTTCTGCTTACCAATCAAAGAATATGGAAAAAATTCAGATAGATAAAAACATTCTTTGAAAAAGTTTTTTTTCCTTTAGATTAGATTAGAACTTTATTTCATCCCATATTCGGGAAATTTCTTGTTTTTTTCTTTATTTTATTTTTTATTTTTTTTCTTTATATCACATTGGCAGGTCTGAAATGTCACCAAGTACGTCATAAAGTTGAGTAACCCACTTAAAAACGTAGATGATCAAATATCTTCCCTTCACCACATACACGTTTCGATAAGTTCCGACAACAGTTAATGTTCAACTAAATAGTGAAACTGATATTCTCTAGTGCAGGGGTCGGGAAACCGATCCTCGAGGGCCACTGTGGGTGCAAGTTTTTTTTCCAACCGATCCAGCACAGAGGTTTCTGCGAAAACAAGAAGCACCTGACTGCAATCCACTGTTTGCACTTGGACACATTATTGGTGAAAAGGTGTCCGCATGATTGGTTGGAACGAAAACCCACACCCACAACAACTCTTGGTGGAATAGTTTCCCCACATTCACACTCATACTTAGGGGTAATTTAGAGTGTCCAATCAGCTTACCATGCATGTTTTTGAACGTGTGAGGAAACCAAGGCACCCGGAGAAAACCCACACAGGCTCGGGGAGAACAAAGGTGGACCGACCTGGATTTGAACCCAGTTCCCCACTGTGAGGCCAATGCGCTAACCATTCAGACAACAGGCCGCCCACTCCATTATGTCACATTTAAATGATTGTTTTTGGACTATTTTTAATGATTTGAAGATGATTTATGAAGATTAAGAATGAACAAAAAAATCAAATTATGTTGTTTGGTACAAAAGTTTAAGAATCCTGAGTGTGTCCAAAATTAAAAAAAAATTGAACTGGGTCATTTTAAAATATGCACACAGAATTTTAAACTACTTTGCTTTTGTGTTGTTCTCGTTTCAATGAAGTACAGTAGGATTATTGTCTTTACTTGCAATCTTTTATCTGCATTTTTGTGCATTTGCCATAGCCATTCCTTCCTACCCAACTGAAGATGTCAGATAAATGTCATCATGTGAAACAACTGAGATTTGACCAGTAAGGGCAGAAGGACAAGACCTGGAAAAGAACTGAAGAGTTGAAAACAGACAAGAGAAAACCAAGAATTCACATGTGCAAAACAAAAAGCCAGTTTCCAAGCAAATAAATGAAAAGATCTTCACCAAAAGTGAATTTTCTCATTCATTCGAGACTTTTCTATCTCTTGCTATGGCTCCAGTTTTAAACTTCTCAAGTTATGATCAATTAAATCCGCTAAGAACTTCTAAAAGAAAACAAAATATTTCCAAAAAAATCAATTTTTTTACAATTCATTTTCATTTTGGTATTGTTGTTCTCAAAACCATGACCAAGACCTGACCTAGACTTGTCCTTAACCAGAAGGTCCTGTTACCAAGTTTGGCCCTAGACCGGGACAAAGACCAAGACAGCCAATCTGGGTAGAAAAATAACCAGGATCTTTACTTTTAGTTCCTGTGATGTGAAAACTCCACATTTCTAGCCTGTTAAAAGGGCCTTAAATGGAAAGACAAGTTTAGCACAACTGTGCTAAAAAGCATGTTTTCTTAGAATGAGCATAACGGAAAAAATAATATTTAATGCAGAAAATGACATGGCTCAAAGGCGCTGCCAATTTGGGACAAATCTGACCAGACAAGGCTGAGGGCTTTTTAGTTTTTGACTGCAAAATAAAATGATGGTTGGAGTTCTCAACTCGGGCAGAATCCAATTTGTAGTCCATCCAGATTGAAACTAGATCCGTGTTTTTTAATCCAAACTGTCACAAAACACAAAAATCAGATTATGGTTAGATGGTTTAAATTTAAAACCATATACTATAGGAGCTAGTTTCATATCCGACATGGAAAGAATGCTTTTAAGTCTGAACAGCTAAGATGTTTTTTTGTGTGTGACGTCACTCAACACCAGATGATTTAGTTCCCACAGCAACCTATCAGATGCAGAGCTGCCAACCTCCGTCGACCCCATTCCAGGAGTAACCTTGTCCTATTTCCAGAGTATTTCCGAAGTGAATGCGATTCCCGCAAAATTGATATAAAATGTTTAAAAAAATAACCGTAGGACAATTTAAATCAAACTTTTTACATTAATTTAAATATTGTGTTTTTGCAAACTATTGAAAAAGTACAGCATACAGAAAATAAGATTATCTTTGTGTTTGGGTCCTTCTTCGTGCGTTTTACAGTCAGTAATTCCAACATGTGTCAAGCTGAAGTCGCACTTGCACATGCAATGTGCAAATGTCAGTCCTTTTGGAGACGGCTTCAACATGGGATATTTTGTCAAATATGAACCAATAAACTTCTGCGAGTGTCTGGGTTTCCGTGATCGGACGTTTGGTCGCCCAGGTGAATATAATTTTCAGAGCTGGTTTCAACAGTAGATATTTAGATATTAAACTCTCTCTCTCTCATGAATATAATTTTGAGAGCTGGTTTCAACAGTAAACTCTCTGTCATGTTGTCAAACGTCCGGCGACCAAACATCCGGGCGACCAAACGTCCGGGCGACCAAACGTCCTGGCGACCAAACGTCCGGCGACCAAACGTCCGGCGACCAAACGTCCGGCGACCAAACGTCCGAGTACCCTGGGTTTCTTAATTGAAGTTTCATCCAAATTGTCATCCATTTTGCACTTAACCCGAGCAGGGATGTTGACAAGACTTACCAATGCTTTGTAGTACTCCTACTTCCTTAAGAACAAGCCTGGAAATGATAGGATTTGTTTCAAAACAAAAGACTGGTGGTTTAGCCTTAATAATACTTACTTCCCTTATGAACAAAAATGAAAACGTAAATGTTAAAGCGATAGAGGCTACTCATGTAATCGATTCCAAATCGGTCGCAGAAGACGAATCATTCGTCACAACTTGTTACTCGGATAATTCACAATGCACTCATGTTACCCAAATCTTATGGTTTACAGTGCAGTTGAATCAAGATGGCGGAAGCCCTAGCGAGTGGTGTGACTTTCGGGTCATTTAAATTGAAAATTTTGTACTTTTCTGAAATAGTTGCGTTATAGGTTGTCTGGAGTCCCGGAGTTTGCCTTGCATTTCCGGAGAAACTCCTGAAATTCGTAGTAGTAGTTGGCAGCTGCAGATGGTTTAATAATGTCGTCCATTTTGGACTTTTGCTAAAAATGCTGTGAACTAGCAGCCCTAAAAAATCGGATTTGAGGAGGAATCCGATTGAACGCAAATATGCCTGTAGTCTGAACGCAGCCTCAAATAGTTCAAACAATGAATCGTTGTCATGTTATGTGTCGGAAAGCAAAAGCCGGCTGCGGGCTGAAGGCTAATAATAGCCGATGAGTGTGGATTAAGCGTCTTAATTGGGAGAAGGATCGGCATATCAATCAGAACAAAGCGACCAAGAAATCAATGTGTGGACCTGTTAGGTTTGAGTTTGGTTAGTGTTTGATTCTTTCTGTTATTGCCATAGTGTGTTTTGCTCTTGTGTTTGCTCATTGATTTCACGTGTTGCTGTCTGCCACTTGTATGTTGACCTATCGGCTAGCTCTTTTGTCACCCACCTATTTCTTATTGTCTCTTTAGCCCCCGTCTGTCCATATAAGCCCTCTGATTTTGTTTGATTCGCGTCAAATCATCCTCCATGTGCTCAGTTATTTCTTTTGATTTTTTCTTTGTCTGTTGTTTTGCGTGAAGTCGTTTGTTTAGGTTGAAACGTTTATGTTACATACATTGGCGCACTGTGGAACGGCATTTTCTTTTTCGTTATGTCCTTTTTCTGATCCGCTTATCCTCAAGCGTGGTCGCCGGACGTTTGGTCGCCGGATGTTTGGTCGCCTGGACGTTTGGTCGCCGGACGTTTGGTCGCTGGACGTTTGGTCACCGGACGTTTGGTCGCTGGACGTTTGACAACATGACAGAGAGTTTACTGTTGAAACCAGCTCTCAAAATTACATTCAACCGGGCGACCAAACGTCCGGCGACCAAACGTCCCGGAGACCAAACGTCCGGCGACCAAACGTCCCGGAGACCAAACGTCCGGCGACCAAACGTCCAGCGACCAAACGTCCGGCGACCAAACGTCCGGCGACCAAACGTCCGGTCACGCTTGTGAGGATAATAATATTTGAAACACTTTTACGTTTTTGTGGATTTTTTTTTTCCTATTTGTGCAACCACAAAAATAATCCTTGTAGAGTATAAGTGATATTCTAGCAGTATTTTTAAAAGCACTCTTCTCAGATTTAGTTTGTGAGTTCAACATACTCGTCTCCTCAAGTGTTTGATATGCAACAAGAAGTAGATTCCACACTCAACTACCGCTCTTCCAGTAGTCATCACGAGTTCTTCAGATCAAGATGAAAGGATTGAGTCTGGAGCCCCAAAACTTCAAATGAGCATTAGTGCAGTTATGAATCAGAATATTTGCAATGAAAAGCTATGAGGATTTTTCTTCTGTATTTTTTCTTCATAACAAATAATGAAAGTAAATAATGACACTGATACTTCTTTGTATATTTGATCTAAAGCACCCTCTGGCCAAACCTTCCTTAACCTGGCGATACTTTTAGACAGCATATAAAATGAGAGGATTTCAACCAAAACATGGGTTTACGTTTCAGCTTAAACGGACAAAAACGCCAGGGCTAATTAGAACCTATGCTTTTGAACAGGGTTAAAGCCTTTCATCTTTTAGCAAGGCTCTCAACAAACCTTGCATGTTTGTGTGCTTTGATTACACAGATGTGACAACCTTTCAAAATAACAAAATTGATCTTCTCATGATATTTCTTCTCATTTTATAAAATCAATGTCAAGCCAAACTCTTGCATGTGTGCTTTCACCCCGGATTCACCTCGGTGATGACTGTAAGGGTTTGCTTGTGCTGCATGTTGGGAGTCAGGTTGGTTGCGTGAGGGGGGTCTGAGGGGGGCATATGCAACAGCAGTGGCCGAGCGGGTGTCTAATTAGAGTCCAGTTGCATGGAGTGGCGAGCTGTGTGAACTCGGGTGTTCTACGACTGGCACATTTTCATGGTAAGCATCTCTTTGGGGGCCTGTGGGTTTTCAATAGACTCATTTGCACATCAAAACCCGACCAGGAAAGGGATAGTGCTCAAGGAGGGGGAGGAACTGCATTTGGAGGGGGGGGCGGTCAATGAAGGATGCTTTATTTTCAGTTTTTTCCCCCTCAGGGGCCAATGGGATGAAGTCTTTGAGGGAGGCACATTGATGCCATAATGATCGACTTTAATCAGACCCATGACCAGATGGATGGATTTCTTCTGTGAAGACAATAACATGGTGTCAGCAGATAAACTGCTGAGGTGTTTTAAGCCTTTGCATAAAAACAAATGGTCCACATTCTATACAAATACGTTCACTCTCCATTGCTGGCACGTCAATAAATACACTTTTAAGCTCCCGCTTGACTGAATGAAACATTCACTGACAGACGTATAAGGCAGTTTGCCTGGCGCCATTTCTAGGAGTAGTTTTAACTTTTGGCCCAGACTAATGAGCTACCCGGTGCAGCTGACGCTGACACTATTAAGCCTCCCGTGTGAGCCAGAGTGAGAGAAGAAAAAACAGCGTGGACTCTCAGCCAAACTAAATGTTTCGATCCAGAGCGAGGTTACTTACTTCTGAAAGTGGCATTACCTAAAGACGGGGTGGGGTCTTCGCTGGAATGAACCTAGGGATGATTGGGTTCCCACACTGCAGGCCTCAGGTGTGTGTGTATGAGTGTGTGTGTGTGTGTGTGTGTGTGTGTATATGTGTGTGTGGGTGTGTGTGTGCGTGTGTAAGAGAGAGGTGTTCCCGGCAGACACGTCTCTGGCGCCAAAGTAGCCACAGCTCAAACAAACTGTTTTCGGACTCAACCTTCCTTTTAGTTTCTATCTGAAAAATGCTTTGCTGTGTGTGATTTTCTCCCTTTGGTTAAAAAAAACAAAGAAAGGAAAAGAAAAATAAGCTAAATTTGGCTGCCAATGATCTGAAAATGAAGGAAATGTGTGGAAAAAAAACAATAACTTCCTGTCGTTTTAAAGAGACACAAAATTACTTTCACTTGAAAGACAGTCGCTCAAAGTATTTAACTATACAAATCTCTCATGTAATAATGGATACTAATTACATCACAAGGAAGGGTGGGCAATCACTTTGTGGACAAATATATATACAGTATACCCTTGTTTTTCACGTGGGTTATGTTCCAAAAAGAACCCCGTGATAGGTAAAATCCGTGAAGTGGAAACCTTTTTATTTTTATTTTTTACAATTATTATACAATTAATTCTCTATTATACATTGAAAAGAAAGAAGAAACCATTTTACAGGCTCAATCATTTGTTTCAAAAGTATTCTACTTTACAAACTTTTTTTCGACAAATAACCTCTGTACTGTACTGCCAAATAATACTTTTAATCATCAATGTGAACAGAAAGCAGAAGGAAGATTTATTATTTCCGTAATGCCGACCTGCAGCCGCATAGCTTTTATCTTCCCTTAGCATGTCCAGAAGTTTAACAACCTTTTGGGTACGAGAGCGTTTTGTCAACATTATGCGTTTTAGAGAAACTCAAAATTGCAAGAGAATTTGTACATACGTAATGTAAATTTGGCAAGCTGTTTTACGTACGTAAACTGCAACATTATTGACGCACTGGTAAAGAAGAAGTGGAATGACTTTTTAGCGAATCAGAATGCAGAAAACAATGCACGATGCAAATCCGGGAAGTAGCAAAACTGTGAAAAGTAAACCGCGTTATAGCGAGGGATCATTGTACCATAATTTCCGCAATATAGAGCGCTCCTGATTTATATTTGGCAAAATTTAAGAACATAATACACATATCCCGCACCTGAATATAAGCCGCATATGTCATTTGATTGGTCAAAGATATATTCATAATCAGAAATAATATCAAGACACCCAAGAACCTGACTAGAATAAGCGATATTGAAAATAAATGAATGAATATCAACTCACTGAGTGCATCTTCTGCATGTTGAGGGAATCACACAGCACAAGTGCCCTTCGCCAGTCTGAAACCATAAAACGCTTAACTTAAAAAAAAAACATACCTACAAAGAAGAATAAGAACATTCCACTTTACCTAAACTTCTATACGTGTGCAGATAGAACTTTTGAAGTTCTTTAAAAAAAATCCACATAGTAGTTGATGCACTTGGGCTAGCAGAGCTAGCTAGCATAGCCGCGTTTTTGTAGAACACTGTGATTAATTATTATTATTAATCGTTATCTGTCATCGTGAGGCCAGCCGGGTAGCTGAGTGGTTAGCGTGTCGGCCTCGCAGCTCTGGGGTCCTGGATTCAAATCCAGGTCGGTCCACCTGTGTGGAGTTTACATGTTCTCCCCTAGCCTGCGTGGGTTTCTTCTGGGTACTCCCGTTTCCTCCCACATTCCAAAGACGTGCATGGTAAGCTAATTGGACACTATGAATTGCCCCTAGTTATGAATGTGAGAGTGAATGGTTGTTTGTCTCCTTTTGCCCTGCGATTGGTTAGCCACCAAGTCAGGGTGTCCCCCGCCTCTGGCCCAAAGTCTGCTGGGATAGGCTCCAGCACCCCCACGATGCTAGTGAGGATAAAGCGGTTCAGAAAATTAGATGAGACAATAAAGACATCACAGCTAATAGGTCAGGGGTGTCCAAATTATTCCACAAAGGGCTGCAATGGGTGCAGGTTTTTATTTCCAATGAGGTTACTTTTTAAACGAGCAGCACCTGAATGCTGTCAACTGATTACAATTTTAAGACACCATAGCTGAAAATATATCCTCTTTATCAGTTGGAATGAAAACCTGCACACACTGTGGCCCTTGGCAATCGGTTTGGACACCCATACAATAGGCCAGGGGTGCCCAAATCTGGTCTTTGAGGGCCCCTATCAAGTCTGTTTTCCATGTCTCCCTCCACCAACACACCTAAATCAAATAATCAGGATAGTTTTCAAGCTTCTGGACAGCTCACTGATGAGTTGCTCATTTGATTTAGGTAGGAGGGGGATATAGAAAACAGACTGGACAGGGACCCCCGAGGACCGGAGTAGGGCACCCCTGCAATAGGTGGTCCTACAGTACCTTGCTTGCATTTATAGTGCATTTTTTAAAACAGGATAAAAAGAAGAGCGAAGAAAATCGTGTAAAAAGACAAAATGTATATGGTCAGTGTGTTTAGCTGGGGAATAAAAGTGACTTACTCAAGGCAAGGCAAAAAAAATGGAGAAAAAACCCCGGGGCGGCCCGGCATATGAGTGGTTAGGCGGTTAGCGCAACGGCTTCACAGTTCTGGGATCCTGGGTTCGATCCCAGGTCGGTCCTCCTGTCTGGAGTTTGCATGTTCTCCCCGGGGCCTGTGTGGGTTTTCTCCGGGTACTCTGGTTTCCCCCCACATTCCAAAATCATGCAGGGTAGGCTGGTTGAACGCTCTAAATTAAATATGAGTGCGAGCGTGAATGGTTGTCTGTCTCCTTGTGCCCTGTGATTGGCTGGCCACCAATTAAGTGGCCGCCTCCTCCCCATAGTTGGCTACAGCACCCCCCGTGGCCCTTATGAGGATAAGCGTTTCAGAACTATAATGACTGAGAAAAAAAAATGCAAACCAACCCACTGTAGTCTTATCTGAAGTATTGGGCGCAGGTGGAAAAGGCTGTTTTGTGTCTCACGCAGTGAGCGCTTGGACTCTCTGGGTCATGTCAGTGGAGTGTAATCTTGGGAAGAAGCACGCGCCCCCCGCTCAGGCATCCATGAAGTGGAACATGCGGCTCAAACACCACCAGCCGAGTCTTTGGCTGTGAACTCCCTCCAAGCAAAACACCTCTTTTTAATAGTTAAAAGTGATCCGTGCAGTATCAGACTCCAAGTCGAGGAGCACTGTCTGTAATGGCCCAGAAATAAAAACACAAAAGGGAGGATATATAACCAACCCCCCCGCCCCAGCACTTCTCTACTCCCCTCCTATCTTGTTCTGGAGAAAGTAATTGAAGCTAACTCAGGCATGGCACACATCCACACTGCATTACACCTTGTTGACATGTTTTTGATTTATCACAAGGAACGTAGAATTCATTTACACATAAACTCCAAGTTGCACACAGGACAATCTGTCATACAAAAACAATACTTTAAGTTCCCAGGAATAAAAATGCTCCACAGCCGCTTCCAACTTGGAAGCTCTGTTCTTTGTATGGGGCTGCTCATAAAAATAATGTCCCCGCTTATCACGTTTTTCCATGCTATCACTTTAATGTGCTAAACACACTTTAAATAATCAGGCCCACTGCTGTCAAATACGATTAGTCTCCACCGTGTTTTACAATGATTTGCAGCGTGAGACTCCAATTCACATTGGCACTTGAATTTTTTTAAGTCCCGTGATGTAAAAAGTATTTTATGGCATGTGAGCGGACATGGTTTTACTAGTGTGAAGTGAAATTGGCTTCATTGCAGTCGTAATTTGTAGGACCTAAATTGGGCAGTGAAAATAAGGCAATGTGTAGTAGCCTGTTTTGGGTTTTTTTTTTTTGATCGTGCTGGTGATTATTTCAATATGGGAATAAAAGGTGGATTGTTTTGTGTTTTTGCTAAGTCAAATAAAGATAATTGAACTTATTCAGTCATTGCTCAGGATCTTTGGGCACAATCAACATGACCACAAATGGCATATAAATGTGAATCTTGCACTTGCTTGCCGAAACCACACAAAATGAGAATTAGTGCCAAATTGTGCCACGCAATGAGGATGAAATGTGCTTGTGAGGTGTCCCACGAGATCAAAGTGGGATCAAGCTGAGAAGCAAAGACCAACGATAGTGATTAAACCGGCTATTAATTAAACATATTCTTATGTGCATTGCTGTTGCAATTTAAAAAGAAAACGTGTGATGCAAAGAGTCATTCTTGGCACAGTCTGTCCCTCTTTTCATCAGCGAGTCTCTTTGAGGATTATCTTCGGAGACGCCTCTGGGACACATTTGGAGAGGGGACTCGGTGCAAAGACATTCCCAGAGAGACAAATCAGGAAAACGAGACATGAACAGTTGCTTTTGACATATTAATTCCCGCTCTGGCTTCTTTAAAAGCTGTGATATTCACGACGGGAGGCGATGGAATTGTTTCCAAAATGACAACAAGACAGGCGCTCGTAGTTGAACATAAGTTCTACAAATTTATTGCTGTCCAAAAATAAAAAGTCAAGAGCCAGTGTTCTTATAAAAGGCACTTCATCTCTCTTGAATAAATGCATCCAAACACAACATCTGCTGAGAGCAAAGATGAACTTAAATTAAATATATTTACAATAAATAAACATTTACACTAATTTACACCTACAACTGCGAAAATGCCACACTTTGATCTGACATCGCTCCGCCGTACGGAACAATATGGCTAATAAAAATGAGTGAATCTGTCCCTTTTTCGAGTCCTTGTTAGCAGCTCCTGACTCGCGCAAATTAGTTCTTGTCAGACATGAGCGGGACTGTCTGCGTGCAGGTCCGTCTTGGCCACGCCCAGAACGGTTGTTGGAGACTTGTAATGGCAATGGCTGTTGCTGCAGCTGACGCCACTGCACGGCTTCCTGCCGCTAGTCCTGTCCGTCAATTTCCTGCTGCACAGCCCTTGCCACGTCTGCAGGGTCTTGGAGCTCCACACCCAGACGCCGCTGGTGATGCCCACCACCAGCGACATGAAGATCTTCAACATGAAGACAGCCACGGTGGGCACGGACGCCCGCAGCGAGCAATCGGCGCCGGCGTGGCTTTCAAGGGAGCTGCAGGTGGACTGGAGGCCCCTCAGCTTCCAGTAGTCCATGTTTAGCCTCTCGTAGAAGTAGCAGACAATAACGCAGGTGGCCGGCACCGTGTAGAGGATGGAGTAGATGCCGATTTTCACCATGAGCTTCTCCAGCTTCTCCGTGTTGGTGCCTTCGGTTTTCATCACTTTGCGGATGTGGAAGAGGGCCACGAAGCCGGTGAGGATGAAGGACGTGCCGATGACCAAGTAACAAGAAAGGGGGATGAGGACAAAGCCGGTTAACGCCCCCGAGTCCATGCTGCCAACGTAGCACAAACCGGTCAGCTCGTCTCCGGCCACCTTCCTCATGGTGAGGATGACAATGGTCTTTAGAGCCGGGACGCCCCACGCCGCCATGTGGAAGTAGTTGCTGTGGGCTTCGATGGCCTCGTGACCCCACTTCTTTCCTGCCGCCAGAAACCAGGTGAGCGTGAGGATGACCCACCAGATGGAAGAGGCCATGCCGAAGTAGTAGAGAATGAGGAAGACGATGGTGCAACCCGTGGACTCCAGCCCTTCCTGGATGATGTAGAGCTCGCCGTGCTCCCGGTCGCAGGCTATGTTCTCGGCACCCGCCACCGAACGGATGATAAAAGCCACCGAGTAAACATTGTAGCACATGGACAGGAAGATGATGGGCCTCTCCGGGTATTGGAAGCGATGCGGCTCCAGGAGGAAGGTGAGCACGGTGAACGCGGTGGAGACGAAGCACAGGACGGACCACACCGTCATCCAGATGAAGGCAAAGTCTTTGTCTCGCCTGGACCAGAACACGTCCACAGCGGGAGAGCAACGCGGGGCGCACGACTGACTTTTTTCCACAAACTGGAACTTATCGGGGTTCTCGCAGGAGCCGCCCCCGCCGCCCGGAGAGCGGCCGCCGCCGCCGGAGCCCGCCTGCCGGGGGCGAGGGGGCACGGGAAGCATGCCTTCACCTTTCTTGACCTCGGTTCTGGTCTCGTTCTCCGGCGCCTCCATGCACAGGGCGTTGGGGTCGTTCCTGGTGGGCAGCTTGGAGCAGTCCAGAGAGTCGGGCCAGGTGTAGCTGAACTTCTTCATGATGGGGGCGCACCTCTCCCGCGCTTGCTCGCACATGGGTCTGCAGGCTGGGATGGAGGTGGACACCTTGTCGGTGCACATGGGGGCGTAGAGGGAGCAGAGGAAGAAGCGGAGGTGCACGTCGCAGCCGTAAGCCACCAGAGGGGCGAACTCGTTCAGCTTGATGGCGGCCTCCTTCTGATCGTCGTGGTCCATGAAGTTGGGCATGCGCGTCAGGTTGTAGCCGATGCCCTCGCACATGGGGATGGTGATGGGCTCGCACTTGGCCGGTCTTCCTCGCTCCAGCTCGTAGGAGCCTATCTCAAAACTGGAACCTGAAATCACCAGCAGGCACCACAGGAAAATCGCCACCTTCAGCGGACAACCATCCATGCTCATTGCGGAGGTCAAGATTACAGCTCGGTTTGCATGAACATGAAGGTACGAATGTGGCTGCCAGAGGGTCCGCTATTCCCCCATGCTGGAGGCTGGGGTCAGTCCGTTCAACAAAGTCTCCCAAACATTGACTCCGGATAAAAATGGCTGATGAAAATGAAGCGAAATGATTGGAAATACGAACGGAAAAGGCGCTGTGGGAGTCCTTCACATGACCGTCATTCCTGCTCGGGAAAGGGAGAAGAAGCGCTCCGGGTTCCGGTAGCTTGCGCTGCTGCCTCCGAGCTCCCGCACACTGAGACACGGGAGCCGCCGTGCAGGGTTTGTGTCTGGGGGGAGGAAAGGGGAGGAGAGGACGGCTGGCGAGGGGAGGGGAGGGAAGTCGCTACGTGCCTCTCACGTTTCAGCCGAGGAACTCCACGCTGGGGAAGACTGCACAGATGGCGAAGGTCGCTCAAATAGCTCTGAACTCACCATACTGTAGAGTACAGTAGACAGCTGGAAATACTAGTTGCTTATATACGTCTGTCCAGCATCATACCTGCCTTCCCATTTTACACAACACATAGATATATATGTATATGTATGTGTATATATATACACATACATATATACACATATATATACATATATATATACATATATATGTATATATGTACACAGATATATATATATATACATATATACATATATGTGTATATATATATATATATATATATATATATATATATATCTGTGTACATATATACATATATATGTATGTATGTGCATATATACATATATATACAGATATATATAACTTATATATATATATATATATATATATATATGTGTTGTGTAAAATGGGAAGGTAGGTATGTATAAATATATATATATATATATATATATATATACATATACATACATATATATATATATATATATATATATATATATATATATATATATATATATATATATATATATATACACATATATATATATATATGTGTTTTGTTCAGAAGATATTGTGGTAGTGCCTTTAGTGGTTAAATGACAAAAAAATAAATAAATCTACTTCATGAAAAACTGGTGTTTACATTAGTGGACATTAGATACTATTGGGTTGTCTAGGACACAATGTTAACCCTTCCTGGGACAGTGGTCACACTCAAAAGTTATCCTTCCTCATTTATTTCTAGATCCTTTAACAAACAGTGTGTTTTGGTATCTAGTAAAAGCAGGAAATTGTTATTGAAAATATCTACTGACGGCAATAAACGTCCAAGCAATCATTCATTAAAATGAATTGCTGTCAAAGGCAGACAACTTTTATGTCAGCATACATGAGATTTAAAAAAAAAAAAAGAACATTCCTACAGAAAAATACACACAAACCACACTTATTTGAATTTGGCTTTATTGTTCTTCTCATCTCATTTGCTGAACAACTCTGCATATTCTCTACCTCGGTCACAGTCTGCAGAAGTTCTCCATCTTGTGGAAGACTTCCTGTGTGTGGTTCCAGTTTTTGTCCAACTTTACGTCTTTTTGAGTCTGTATCCGTTTTAGCTACCGCAACCAAGATGGCGCTGTTCAAGTGGCAGCCGGTGGCGGTAGCTCCGTCCACTCTTGCTCGTTTTGTGGAGCCTAGCCTTACCCAGCTGACACCCTGAATTGGTGGCCAGCCAATCACAGGGCACACACAAGGAGACAAACAACCATTAATGCTCAGACTCAAACCTAGAGGCAATTTAGAGTGTCCAATCAGCCTACCATGCATGTCTTTAGAATGTGGGAGGAAACCAGAGTACCCGGAGAAAAGCCACACAGGCCCTCATTTTATTTGAACGTGATTTTTTTTTCATTTTTACTCCCTTTGCAAAAAAACACATTTTACAACTGGAATTCAAATAGTGGCCACAAAATAAGGGCCACAACCGACCCCAGGGCTACGAGTGTAAAAAAACAAACAAAAAAACCCAAATCATAGCTCTTCCATAAAAGGCTTAATATTTGGTAGCCCAAAATGTAATGTCCAAATATGTAAAGTGGTCACCAAGTCTTAATTATACATATTATATTATGAGTGATTATTTGAAAAGTATATTTCCATGACTAAACACATTTGTTTCCTTTCTGCTGATTGATGATAATGCAATGAAGCCAATTAATTAAAATTGAACTAAAAACATCAATGTTGGGTCCACTGAATGAAGCAAATGGAAATGTTAAAGAGAGGATTATTGTTTCCATCTAGTGGTTGAATATGCAGAGTATGCATATGTCACAGCTGTTGCAAGAAACATTTGATCTTTCCTCAAACACAGCAGGAAGTCGAGGATTTTGGACTTTTGCCCCACAGATCCGAATTGACTGTCAAGTGCAGACTGTCAAGAGAATTGTGGCTGTTAAAGACAGTTCAACAAGACACTGACTTTTTGTTAGCATTTCATCATTTTACATTAATTGACAAATTCAAGTTAAAGGCAATAAAAGTACTTTTTAAATGAGTTTATCTGGAGAAAGAACTACAATTTTTTTTAAAGCAATGAAGTAATACTACTGAATGTAAAATGTGATGGGAGTATAGAGTAAATTTGATGTCATTGTTTGCATTTCTCGTGTTGCATCGTAGTAGCAGGTGGCAAGAATGAGCCTACTGTATTTGTCGTTGGATGGTTTTTCCACATTTGGAGGCGGATTTGGCGAGGCAAATGGTCCACTCTTGCTGTGTGGTCAACTGTTTGTCTGGCTTGCTGGAGGCCTGATAAGATTGTTTTATTTTTCAGTAAAACCTTGTGATACGAGCTTAATGCGTTCCGGGATCGAGTGCGTATGTCAATTTACTCGTATCTCAAATCAATTTTTTCCCATAGAAATAAACTAAATACAAATTAATCCGTTCACACCCTCTGGAAAAACAACACCACCCAAAACAGGATATTACAATGGAAAAACATATTTTTATTTGTTCTAGTTTACCACCTAGTCACAAAGTAACAAATACCTATCTAGTGGTTATGATCTTCAATACTAAAATGTGACATTATTCAGTACAGACAGTAGAGAGAGACAAACTAAATTTAACTTAAATTACTATACACACTTAAAAATAAGTTTTAATCTTTCATTCCTCTGAATTTAAATGCACAGAATATTTTATTTTGTATAATACAAGCCCAGCCGTCGAGTGGTTAGCATGTCGAGTTTGAAGGTTCAAGGTCGGTCCACCTTTTTGGAGTTTGCATGTTCTTCCCGGGCCTGCGTGGGTTTTCTCCAGGTACTTTGGTTGTCTGTCTCCTCGTGCCCTGCAATTGGCTGGCCACCGAATCAGGGTGTCCCCCATCTTGTGCTGAAATCAGCTTAGGCTACAGCATCCCCCACAACCCTTGTGAGGATAAAGTGGTTCAGAAAACGAATTCAATCCACTTTCAGGACGATATATAGATGACATAAGAATCATTTCAACAAAGATCCTCCTGTTTGGACCATTATCGCAGGTTAAATCAATGTCACTGTGTAAATTCATCAGATTTGGCATTGGGTGAAGGGGGGAAAATCCTTTGATTTCAAGTATGATCTGGTGAGGTCGGAAGTGCGTTCCCAATTTTGAGATAATATCCTTTTGTATGCTGGTCGAAAGGCACTTTGTAAAGCAGATGAAATGGCCTTGGCTGATTTTCTACAACAGCTCTGCATCTTTTAAAGAGTTCCTGTTGAAGATAAGAGGATATTCGAGAGGGCCTGGAAATACATGAGGGAACCCTTAAAAGGTCTTCGATTGTTATCAGGACATAATCACTTGGCATACTTGGCAACACATCACGATTCTTTCAAATTTAATGTGCACTGGACTATCTGGTTACCCCTCCAACACAGTTAAAGGTGCTATAAAAAGCTACAATGTGTGACTTTCAAATGACAGCGATCATATATTTTTTCCCACAAATACATCAAAAACAGACTGAAACGTGGCAAGAAAAAGCATAATGATGAAAGTAGATCTCATTTGTTTCCCTTTCTAAACTGCCTTGGCCCCACCCACACAAATCATCTCAAAACAGAAGTCATCACAATCAGAATGAGGTGCAGGTATTTATTATTTTTTTAAGACCGCTAACCATATGCTTTCAATTCTGTTGTTGCTGTGTGATCGTTCTGTCAATGTATACTAATTAGTGCAGCACTAGAAAAGGTAGGCATAATCATCAATTTTGGTTGTGAAAACACATCATCCATTTGAACAAATACAAACTCCACACCCTCAGACACAAAATAAGAGACATTAATATAAGACACATTTGCGTTGAAGAAGTTGAGTAATTTTGTACAGTATATCCTGACTTGTTATAAACTGGGGGGGTGTACATCATTGTCTCCTGGCCACCACTTACTAAAAAGACATGGAAAAAAAGTCAGCTAAAATTGGAATAGAAATAAAAATATCAAAAAATTCCAAGACCTGGCGCAATAGGTGAATGTGGTTATTCACCTATTGCGGCGATGTAGGGACAGTGTTTTTATGGTGACTATTTAATATTACTAGTGGCCAGTGTAATCATCTCCAATTGTTACTTGACTCCCCTCCTACCATGTTTGTATTATTGTTCCTGCACTATAAACTTTCATATTATTTGGCGGAACTAAGTCGCAATGTGGTGAGTCTGCGATAGTCGATCCAAAAAGTGCCAAGGTATTGCTGTATATCTTCTTAGAAGAGCTAAATAAACAGTTTTTCATCATTTGCTTTTTGTCTTAGGAGAAAAATTCTTCATCCATTATCTGTAATTAAAAACTATACAGAAGTAGAGTTAGGTAGCCTGGCGGATGAGTGGTTAGCGCATCGGCCTCACAGCTCTAGGGTCCTGGGTTCAAATCCAGGTCGGTCCACCTGTGTGGAGTTTGCGTGTTCTCCCCGGGGCTGTGTGGGTTTTCTCCGGGTACTCTGGTTTCCTCACACTTTCCAAAAAACATGCATGGTAGGTGGATTGGACACTCTAAATTGCCCCTAGGTATGAGTGTGAGCTTGAATGGTTGTCCGTTTCCTAACGCCCTGCAATTGGCTGGCCACCGATAGGCTCCAGCACCCCCGTGACCCTCATGAGGATAGAGCGATTCAGAAAATGAGATGAAACATAAGTAGAGTTATTGGAAAATAATACTTAAATATTGGTCCTAACCCACTCACAAAATGAAAAAAAGCCATATCTTTTCCAGCAGAATGGTTCTTGCTTGAAAACATGCATCACATATACCTTGTGTCTCACTTACTCCCACTTTCAAGACTTCCAGTCACTCTGTATGATTGACAGAATAAACAACTCTGGCCACTATTTGAGAAAGTACAAAAGTAGGTAGACTGCATTGGACTGCAATCTCTGTTTTTTTAAATTTATTTAAAAACCAAAAACCATAAAATTGTTATTAATTCATCACATCAACCTAAGTTGGACCTGTGCGGACCTAGGAATACATTCCTAACACTCTCATTATGAGCGATCTTCTAGTGTCGTGTGTAAAATTCACAGAATACTTCACAACTAGTAATTAAAGCAGTCCATTGTAATTGGCAGTAATTGGCCGAATTCACATTGCATAATAACACCCATAGAACCATGAAAATTTTATACTGCTTCTGTGGTCCGAGATCACAGGTTAACTGACACTTACTGTTACATCTGTGGCAAGATGTCGTGGCGAGGTAACGAGGAATTAGGACCCAATCGCAGGGAAGCAGGTAGGGATGAGGGAGGTGGTGCTCAAACCAAAACTTTAATAACTTAAACAGGATTTTAGAAAATAACAACAACTAAGAAATCAAATCAAATAACCAAACCTGACAAGGGGAGCTACAGAAAAGCGAAGAACGAGGAAACATGGACAAACGAAAGCAGACGATCCGACAAATGACATAACAATCAGTGGGGTTTAAATAGACTGACATGGGTTGACGAGACAATTAGGAACACCTGGGGCGGAGAAACGACAGCTGAACACAATGGGCAATCACTCAGACAGGACACCAGGGGGAAAAAGAAAAAGCATAAAACCAAGCAACCCCAACACTTACGTCATCAGATTTGACATAAAATAATGCTGTTGTGGGTGGCCTGGGGGATGAAAGGTTAGCTGTCAGCCTCACAGTTCTGGGGTCCTGGGTTAGAATCCAGCTCAGTGCACCTGTGCAGAGTTTGCATGTTCTCCCCTGGTCTGCATGGGTTTTCTCCAGGTACTCCAGTTTTCTCCCACATTCCAAAAACAGGCTGCTAGAATGAGAGTGAGCATGAATTGTGCCCTGCGATCGCCTGGCCACCGGTTCAGGGTGTCCCCCGCCTCGTGCCCGAAATCAGGTGGGATAGGCTCCAGCACCCTCAACGATCCTTGTGAGAATAAAACAGTTCAAAAAATGAATGAATGAATAATACTGTCTGTTTTGTTCCATAAGTTTTCAGCTCGGGTGGACTGTAAATACAGGTGACACTGCTAAAAAATATTAGCAAATGCTCTAGAAATAGATAGATATATAGATGTTTGTGCATGCTCCAAATTCTAACATTCCTGTCATAAGTTTGATGTCGTCCAGCTGACTGAACCACTTCAAATTCTGCTTACCCTTTCCCTTTGTTTCCAGCTTTGAGGCTGCAGTGCCAAGCTAAGCTGAACATTTTAAGGCCGTTTGACCACAGAAGTGAGACTGGCATTGAGTTTGTTCTCGAACAAAAATAATCTTTGAATATCTAACAATCCTTAAACAAACAACCAAGTTTTTCTCTTTCTTCCAGAAGTAACAACCGTTTTTTTAAAAAATCGTTGACATTGTGATGCTGATTAGTTGGAGATGTGAGGTCTAACCGCACCGCTCACGGATTCTCGAAGTCCATTGTGATCCCCCCACATAATTGAATTATTTCTTATGACCTTAACGGTAAATTGCCTAAGGGAACTGAAAGAAACTACATATCTTCAAGCAGTTAGGCCTGACCTCTGGCATGATTTTCTCTTTCAATGTCAAGTGTATTTATTTATATGCAGTAATACCTTGAGATTCGAGCTTAATGCGTTCCAGGACCGAGCTCGTATGTTGATTTACTGGCATATCAAATCAACGCTTCCCATAGAAATGAACTATAAATACAAATTAATTTGTTCCCACCCTCTGAAAAAAACACCAAAAAACAGGATATTACAATGAAAAAACATTTTTATTGGTTGTAATTTACCATCTACTAACAGAGTAACAAATAACTAGTGGTTATGATGTTTAATACTAAAATGAGACATTATTCAGTACAACGTGGAGTTCGCGGATGGGAGAGAGAGAGAGAGAGAGAGAGAGAGAGAGAGAGAGAGAGACTTGACGTATGTGCTCGTAACATAACATAAACTTTTAATTTAACTTAAATGAACTTGGATTCCTATACAGTGGTACCTCTACATACGAGTAGCTCTACCTACGAGATGCTCGAGATACGAGGAAAATTTTGAGCAAATAATTCGCTCTAGATACGAGAAAAATTTTGAGATGCGAGAAAGCCAGGTGGACATGACATGAGAGGCTATTTATCATTGTAGCACACTGTCTTTTTTGCCGCATCTCTTTCGTGTATAACAGATATCTACGAGCACTGAACACGAGTTTCCCCTACACATGGACCAGAAAACGCACAACGTGAATGCACGGGCAAAAAGAGGGCTTTCTGGGTAATGAAGTATACTCGGGCACACAACACCGATAGCCAAAAGCACCCTTTCTCAGAATAAAACGTCATTACCCACAATCAATACGTAGGTAGGCTGAGCTGTTGCATTTCCTGTCTTTCCTTCCTTAGCCTGTTAGCTTTCGCGATCGCTCATTCAAGATTACTTCTCATTGGCAAGTGGTCGTGTGTTATCCTATTGTGAGGACATTTGTGCGCATCATTTTCGTAATATTTTGAAGGGAATACAACAGCAAACAGCCCATCAATAGCGAAGGTGAGGGTGGAGGCGTGGCAAACAGCTAACCCGCCCAGAACGAAGGTAAAAATAAATAAAACAAAATTAGAATTCAGTTTTGTGTAAAGTTACATTAAACATATGTTTGAGTGTCTGTATATATTAATCAAAGTTCATTTAAATGTGTTTGTTCGGTTACAAGTGCGTTGCCGTGGATAATTTCGTGCTTAATATCAATTGTCATCATACAACTTTTCTTCGCACTACCCTTCATTGCACCGGCTTGCTTTGGTCCCATTGTGTTTCCCTTAATTCTGCACTGACTAACGCAAAAAACAGGGAAAAATGCCCTTTTAAGGAAAACGGGCCCCAGTTATTCAGAAGTGATTCTGAAAATGAAGACAATAATGGATTTGGTAATGATTTGGATGGAGATTAAGAGTTTGGTAAAAAAAAAGTTTTGTTGTATGATTCTGACCATAGATATCAGAATAACTGTTAATGTTCTGTCAACAGATCTATTTAGCCTGTTGTTCCCTATTTTATTATTACTATTTTAATGTTTAGTCTTTGTTTTGGCTACCTCAAAAATAAAATTTGCTCCAATAATGTGAATTCTGTGTTTTCTTGTCTTGATTTTCCATTTTTGTTTGGTGTGCCTTATACTTAGATGTGATTTACAATAATACATTAAAGTCAAGAAATTATAGTCTTGAAATGTAGCATCCCATAGATGAAACCTGTGGCCATTCGTTAACATTATTAAACAGAAAACAGACCATTTTTCGATCAAGCTTTTTTTCACTAACATACAAACAAATACTTTGCTTGACAAGAAATACACTAACATTGGGCAACTGCAAAATCTGAGTAAGAAAATGAATCCTCCAGTGCGATGTTGATAGTTTTTCAGTGGCTACTGCTACTTCTCTCCCTTTTATCATACAGCTGCATGTTGTCGTTGTAATTACAGCCCTTCAAATAAAATATAGGCATCTTTAATTTCACACATTCATAAAATGACCTGATAGAGTAAGTGCCTTGTAATTACTACCTCTTACTTATTGCTTATCGTATAACAGGATTCGGGAACAAAGCTATAAACATCCCGCGGAGAACAATGCCCAAAAATACGATCTGGGAGACACGGGCTGTCTGAGATTGTTTTGGATGTAATAAGAGATGGCTCACACTCAAAGCAATTCATCACAGCTGGCGTGGTGCTTGGCTTGGATCACACTTTTCTGTCTTTGTAATAATCTGTAAATTATGGGTGCCACGGGAGTATGTGAATAGACAGCTGTTAATACAAATTAAGACTTGGTCTATAGAATACACTCAAGTGATTGAGCTGTATTTCTGCCCCGTAGTTGGATGGCCACCAATTCAGGGTGTCCCTCGCCTGATGCCCGTAGTTAGCTGGGATAGGCTCCAACACCCACCGTGACCCTTGTGAGGATAAGCAGTACAGAATTCACATATCAGTGTCAAATGACAAAGCTTGTTTAACTTCCATATAATTTTGTTGCACTATTAGATGAACGAGAAGGGGGGTTAACCCACTTTGCCATTTTGAGTGGCAACTTATCCAAGAAATAACATTCTTTATGGTGTGTCAGGCAGCGTTGTGTTGTGTTCAGTCATTTTAACATGATTTAGTGAAATGTCTGCATTGATAAATGACTAAAATTACACTGGTACCTGAAATGATTGTTAAAAAAACGAGAAGGGGAAAAAACACATAAAACATGATAGATGCGACAGCTGACAATTCAGAATAAAAACAAAAAGCAATAAAAAATCAGTGTATAATTGGAGGGTGGCATGCACTGCAATGCCTAGGTCCATAGCATTGCCGAAATACACAACAGAAGCCTTTGCATAGCGTATTCGGATTATAAATTGCAGTTTTTTTTCATAGTTTGGCCGGGGGTGCGACTTATGTGTGAAATTATTAGCTAATTGCGTCTACTTCCCGATTTAGGGGAGTTGTTTAAAAGTAACACAGAGGATGCAGATTTCATTGGATTTAGTGATTTGGAGTGAAACTCATAGTTTGGTAAACTTGTTAGCATGTTCTTTACGCTAGAGTTATCTGAATAGGCATGTCAGTCATGTAACCTTAGTATACCGTACACTTATTCAGCCTGTTGTTCTTTATTTTATTTTAATTTTAAATTGCCTTTCAAGATGACATGCATGTTTTTGGTGTTGGAGTTTATCAAATAAATTTCCCCCCAAAATGCCACTTATACTCTAGTGTGACTTATATATGTTTTTAATTTCTTAATTATGCATTTTTTGGCTGGTATGACTTATACTCAGGTGCGACTTACAGTCCAGAAAATACGGTAATAATTTAGAAGACAGTAATAAAATAATGCTACACTGCAAACTCTGGAACTTTTTACCCGAGTAGTCAGCGCCATATTTAAACAACCAACATATTTGTAAAACGATATTTTGTCCCACTTGGGAAGTCGGGAATTCCTCTAAACATTGTACATCACCCAAGTGGAAACACACTTTCAACAGCCGGTAAGAATAGAATTTACAAGGTGCACAAAGATGACAGGCTGTGTGCTACCCTGTACACATAAAAGCAAACTTCATATCATTGCTCAGAGCTGGGTCTAATATTTGGAATCTCCCATTAAAGTGCCTCACGAGGGCCATTGACCTGATGTTTTGTAGGAGTCTGTTTAAGATAGAAGAAGTGGTGGACCGTCAGGGCCTGCAAGGCCTTCTTTGCTGGCCTAAAAAAATTCAGAATCACAGACTGATGTTAATTATGTTTTGTCCATGAATACTTAAATAATGGAGCGAGCTGCACAAGCAAATATATTGTTGTGTTGATTTAATAGCGGTTTTGTCAACCCGCAATGGCTGAAGGAGGAGAAGAAATGGATTTGTTTGCAGATTTACTGTCAAAGCCATTTTCAAGACAGACTTTTCACGGAAAGCTGGACATCATTAAGAAAGGTCGGACAACTCCAAAGAAAGCAAGCCTGTCATAACCGGGAACGAACATTTTCAGCACTAAATCGAATAAAAACTTATGCCAGAAATATGACAGGACAGGCTCGACTTTCAGCATTAGCTTCGATGGCGATAGAAAAGAAGGAGAAAAGAAAGGAGGATGGATTTTTTGTACAGATAAAAAGGATTTTTGGTGAGTAAAATATGGCTATATTCCTAAATAAAATTGAATGAGGTTATTATTGATGGTTTTTTATATGTGTCACAGCTGTAGCTACAGTAAAGGTTTTAAAGCCATAAGATAGTTTTTGAGGGTTGGATTGATTCAGACATAGCACTGAAGGCATCGGTTTGAAATTCACTGCCCGCCACTGGTTACTGTATATAGAGTATTATTCTGACTGAGTATACAGAGAAGAAAAGCACTGTATAACCTAAACTGTCTGGAATGATCATACCGGACTACAAGATCACTGATGTCTTTTGGGCCTTCGGTGCTATATAAATGAACAAGAAAGGTTGAAAATTCATTTTCCAAGAGACAGGGAGCCAGTGCAAAGAGAACAAGAGTCATGTTGTTCTTAGTGACAGCAGAAATATCAGCATTTGAAATCATCATCTGTCACCTCATTGATTTTCAGGCAGACTTTCTAAGGTCAGACCAACATTAAGGTAAATAACATTTGTTTTTTTAAATGTGTTTTTAATGCAATCCTGAATCCATGACATTACCCAAATCTCTGGCCTAATCATCAGCCTTTACTCAGGTAACTCGTATGAAGTTTTTTTTTTAAATTGTAATTTGTTCCCAGCAGTTAGCCAGAGCTCATATGGGGTAAAGATCATCGGTGAAAATGAAAATGTAGAGCTTTGTCTCATCTGTATAGTTATACATATCATTTATTTTTGTAGTTTTATATGACAGGAAAAGGGGCAAGCATATAGACTTTAATGAAAGAAAACAGTTAATTAACAGAGTGATGATTTTCAATTATACACAACTGATAACTCCATATTGAAAAAAATACATATTTTGTCAAATTACTAATACTTATCTGCTATTTATAGTCATTTTTGGCAGTAGAAATTTGGATAAACCCTCTGCATTGATTTATTAGATGGAGACAGTTCGAAAATTGATGCTGTCGTACCCTTTGCATTTTAATGGAATTATCACAAATCTTAATACACGTCTAAAGCAACCCTGGAGGGTAAAAAGACTTCTCATCGTATAATTTGATTGCATATAACCACATCATGTTGATTGATTAGCACTCATTATACCAGTTCACTGTTATCGAAACCCTCATTCCAGTTAAAGAGCAGATTAGACTTTCATTATAGTAGTCAAAGTTATCTAGCAATCCAAATATTTGACTGCGTGCTTCTATATTTTTTTTCCCCTCTCCCAGTACTTGCTTCTGACCTTATTTGATTCAACTGTAACCGGTGCAGCGCCATGTTTCGACTGCAGGATGTTTATTCATACTCGGGAATGTGAAAACTAAATGTCAACACTTTCTCTAGTTCAGCTGAACTGCACAAATATTCACTGTAAATTGGTGCTGGATGTTAGGTGCAGAAGAGGGCAACACATTCCTCTGAGTTTGCCCCAAAATAAATTTCGTCTGCTGCCACATGTTCTACGATTTTCTTAAAAAGATCTATTTGGTCAAAGTTCCCAAGCCCAATTCAATCACATTTATTGAATAAAGTTATTCTTGTGTGGGTTTGCAGCAGACTCATTTGTTTTGAAATGTCTCTGAATAAAAACGTAGTCGTCTTTTGCATGTCCTTAGGGAGGAGTACTGCTGAAAGCAATCTGGCTGGATAGTCATGGATCCATACTGGAGGGAGGCGGGGCTGTTTGGAATGGCTTAAAATTTGTGCTGAGAGTAAGAAAGGTCAGATAACCTGGAAATGTTTAAATAGTTTTAGTGAAAGAATGCCTGGACGATGAAAGCTTCAATTGTGGACGACAAGAAAATAGTTTTGCGTATAACTGAGAATGAAGAAATGTTCTTTTCCACTCTTTCAGGATGTAAATCCTCCAAAGGTGCCGTGCAAAATTAAATTGCGGGAATGATTGTATTTCACTGTATGTTGGACAGAAGCTAGTGAATGAGCCTTAGCCAGGTTGGGAATGACGACAGTTGGAAAGAACTAAGGAGAGACGTTGACATGTTTAAAGCATTGGAAACGACACTTGCAGTTGTCGTTGTGCCTTTCCAAGACATTTCAATCAGAGTCTCAGAACAGAGTAATTGAAGTTCAAGCCAATTTTTGCTCTGCTGGGGAAGCCTTTTTTTCCAAACTAGAACATTGCGCTGCATTGAAATACTCATAATTTAATAAAACAAGTCATACAAAGAAAACAGAATGTCCAAACCTCATGTTCAAAAAAGCCCCAGTTAAGGAAGCTTTGGATTCCAAAGCGGGTGATGACTGACCCCTGCACAGAAATGTGTTAGTGCTGCGTGGAAATGCGTGCCAAAGAGTGTTGAGTGACGTGTGTCTTGAGGAGTGACCGGACGGATGTGTTAAATGAGTGCTCTTATTGATAATTTTGATATTTCAACACTTTGCTGTATTGCAAGTTCTCTCAGTTTGATAAAAATGACCATATAAAGTATTTCAACACCTTGCTGTATGGCAAGTTCTCTCACTTAAAAATTGAGAGAATGAAGGTTCATCGGACGTCTACCGCCGTCAATGGCAGCCGATGTGTTAAATGAGTGCTCTTATTGATAATTTTGATATTAGATATTTAGATATTAATGCTCTGCAATGACAAACTCTCTCTCTCTCTCTCATGATTATAATTTTGAGAGCGAGAGATTACCTGGTTGATCGCTTTCAACAGTAAACTCTCTCTCTCTCTCTCTGTCTCTCTCTCTCTCTCTTGATTATAATTTTGAGAGCGAGCTAATCCAGCGACGAATTGTCCGTTCCACAAAATGTCCGGCGGCGAATCCGTCGACCAAATGTCCGTTCGACGAAACGTCCGTTCGACAAACTGTCCGTTGACCAAACGTCCGTTCGACGTAACGTCCGGGGACGAAACGTCCGGGGACGAAACGTCTGGGGACGAAGTGTCCGTCGACGAAACGTCCGGGTACCCTCAATTCCTGCTGGTGGCAATATCATTGGCGGTGCACATGATCGTTTGGCTGACTAGCAACCAGTCTAGGGTATAGTCTGCCTTTTGCCCAACAACCGCTGGGTTAGGCTCCAGCAACCCCCGCAACCCTTTCGAGGATGGGCGGTATGGAAGAAGAATGAATGAATGAATGAATTGTTTGGTATAGAGTGGGCATCTTATCTGATTTATTTTAGGAATTTTTGCACCCCATATTAATCGGAACCATTCTTGCAAGCGTAAAAAAATCACCTGTGCCCCCTTGCAAGTTTGTCTAATCAGAATTATTGTCATAAAAAATGTAGTCATGTATTCTGTTTGAATTTGGGTGGCGTGGTTGATGAGTAGTTAGTCTCCCTGTACTTGGGTGGGTTTTCTCCGAGCATTCCGGTTTTCTACCATATCCAAAAAACATGCATTAACAAACATGTAGCCTGCTCGACTGGGATAGGCTCTAGCACCCCCGGGATTCTTGTGAGGTACGGAAAATGAATGAATTAAATAAAATGTGTTCAAAATACCGAATCACGTAAGTAAATCAAAGGCCGTTGAATCAAAAGAAAATCAAATTGTTGCAGCTGTGGTACCGTATTTTCTTGCATATAAGCCATATTTGTAACAAAAAAATGATGACTGAATCAAGGGTACGGCACAAGACTTACAATGTTGCTATACTCTTTTTCACAATAGATGTCAGCAAATTAACATTGACTCTTTGTTGGTTATTTTATGTTTTGCAGTAAGAAAACAACCATTACTGGATGAATTACTAACTTCCTTATGATATTGACCCTAATAATGTGCTTTTGATTCATCCAGTATCTCAGAAATACCACATGCAATGATTTTCTTAAGATTTTCCCTTCAAAGTAACACATTTGTACTCCCTATCAAAACCATGAATATGGAGGGGGAAATTGTGAATCAGGGGGCGGTTTATACGCGAGAAATTGTCAAATTCAACGATTTTGAGGCAATTTTAAGGGTGCGGCTTATATCTGAAAAAATACGGCAATGGGAACAAATAATTATTCAATATCGAATTGTCATGTTAATTGGTGGTTTACACCCCTAAAAGTTACTCTGATGTGAACAATTTTCTGTACAGTTTCAGACTAAATCAGTATAATATTTTCTGTCACTCCATTTACCATAAATGGATCCTGGTGCCTAAAGCAATGAACAGTATAATTTGGACATTTGAAGAATCATTTTATAAATACATTTGGGAAATGTGCTGCTCTGTTACATGAGCGGATCAATGACACTCGTGTACCGCAGTTGTGACTTTCTGTGAAGTTGAGCCAGCATGTACAGTATGAAGTTCATCTCTTTCACTGAGAGTGGATGTTTCCAGTCTTCTTGCCAGGACTTTGCCATCTTTCACTTAAGAGGTAATACATACACCACAGCAGTGGCGTTTTTTTTTTACTTGTGAATTTGTTACGCTACTTACCTTTTTTCCATATGCAAATAAATGGACACAAACGTGCAGGCAAGGCAAGAGAAATGTACTTGTATTGCATAATTCAGCAGTAATTCAAAGTGCTTGACATCACATGAAATTCCCAAAACACAAAAAAAGATACATAGAAGTCACATTAAATCATCAACACAGTTAAAAATAAAATCAATTGAAACCGTAAAGAGAAATAAAACCAAAATATGGATTAAAAAAAACAAAAGTCATCAATAAATCATTTAAATTTTGAAGTATAGGAAGGTGTTGACAGACTGGTCACAAAGCAATCTGGACATATGTCGATACGTGTGGCAATATTACAGTAATAAAAATAAAGTTTAGATGTATTATCTAAGAGCTATTTGTTGGAAACAATAGCATTTTTAGTGCAGTATTCAAAGTGTAGCGATCTCATAACCGATGTAATTTGGTCCGGTTTCCTTCAATTTGTAAAGACTTTGGCATCAGTATTTTATTAGAGTGTGCTAGTGTTTGGATTTCTTTTATTATTTTTCATCTGTCTCACGAGTAAAATGGAAAAATAGAAATTCAAATTACGCATTTGGGATTCCTGGTAATTTTCGGTGTTGACATCAGCTAAGGAAGGTGCGTGTTGAAAATAACATTTAAAGTCTATGTGAATCACAGTGTGAACTGTCCGCCAAACTATTTCCTTCTCAGTGGATCCAAGGGAGTTGAAAACAAAGATTTAGGGATATCCCTATATGGATTTTCTAAAAAGGATAGACTTTACCGGCACTTGTCGTGTGTTGGCGACATTTAATAAGATAAGTGCTTCAAAATCCCTTGCGCTTCCATCCAAGAAAGTAAACAAGAATCAGGATACTGTAATAGGTAGTACATTGGTTTCTCGACTTCCAATGTTGAATAGCAAGTCTGGACCGGCCCCAAATGGGCTGTGGTGACGCTAGGCTAGGAGACAGCTACCGTATCCTCATTCAAATTAAATGGTGTTCAATCCGTTTCAGAGTTGCCAAGAAAAAGAAACTGGATGCTGTTCCAACATTCTGTTTTCTTGACTGAGAGTGCTTTTCTCCTCCAGTGAATATTGCGGTCTTCGTTTATAAGGAAGTCCCGGATAACACGCTTATCATGGGAAACATGATTGAACTTTACATATATTTTGAATATAAAAAACATTTAAGGGATATTTTTTGTTCGTTTTGGGAGACCGCGATGGCGTTGTCTGCTAGAGGTCCTAAGTTTGGCTCATACATGTACGGACCAAGAAAGATGGGATGATTTCCATTGTCGTAAACATATATGTCGTCCTCAAAAATATCTTCCACCAAAGTGAGAACTTTTTAATTGGAATCAATGTCTGAATCACCATAGAAAGACAATTTGTCCAATGAATTGCTCTCCCTGATGATCAGTGTACAGAGTTGTAGGTACTGTATTCCAACCACTGTTTCCCTGAGATTACTTCTTAAATAAGCGATGAAAATACTTAACAAAGGGTGACATGTTATTTCTAGAGACACTCTATAATTATAGCAACAAACAAAATTACGTGATTTTGGGAAAGTGAAGAATTTCCCCATTTCGAGGCTCCAAAAGTTGTTTCTAAATGAATGATGGACTATCAAAATCATTGTAGATTGATTTGATAATCGTTTGGTTGTCACTTATGCCATTAATCATGGCAGCCCTAGTTGGGGAGACGTAATGGTCCCTCAAAGAAAACCACAACTATCAAAAGAGTTTGACACCTTTGACATACATTGTTGGGATTATTACGTGTCTTGTGAAAAAATCAACACTTGACTGTCTAAAAATAACAAGAGTGTGAATGTATATAACATATACTATGGGAACACAGCTTGCATGCTTGCTGTTCCTCCAAAAAAGACAGCTGTGCAGTCTTGAGTTCATATCTGAGGAGCCGCCTTGAAAGAGAAGAGGTCAGCTCTGTCAATCTCACACTGGCTGCTAAATCAATCACGTGTCACAGTCATAAATAGCAGGCCAATAAGATCAATTATCTTTGAAATAGTCCAAATCTGTGCCCTTCTCCTGCTCGTCACCACCTCCCGGGACAAGCCCATCAGATGTGGGGGACATGAGACGACACCACCGCATAGAACCCCTATCGACGTATAGTCACATAACTTCACCCTGCACTCACGCAGGCAAACAGCTTAGTGCCTATTTATACATCACATCCTGGCAACCACACATGGGAAAACAAGCCACCAGCACTATCAGCGTATCCAGTGTTGTCTGGCCCTCTATGCTCTGATGTCGGAGGGGGCAGGAACATAAGATAGCTGCTTCGGATAGCTGAAAGATGGCTGCTTTAGATAGCTGAAGATACCAAAACAACTTGATTATTCGGCGGCAGGCGGCACTTGTTCATATTCCAAACGTCGCATTCCCAACTGACATTCTGCTGCATGTAATACTGCCCGTCAGTGTCGTGTTATCAAATCATTATCTATCTATATTAGTTAAGACATGTTTCACAGTTACTTCAACGGTTGGTGCCTAAAATAAAACTCAACTTAAACTTCAAAATTTTCTGTTTGCCCCGTGACTCATGTGGCGCAACTCCATAAAAAGTTGATTATTCATTCATAAGATATCCATACCGGATTGGTCAAGGTCGAAGTTAAGAATGACTGCTGTGTTATTAACCCTGGGGGCGCTGCTGGAAATGTGAAAACTGTGGGTCCAAAAGAAAAATGAGGTGGAAAGAAAGAAATGCTCAAACCTTAGGAGCACGATTCAAGATGTTTTAGGATGGGCCAGATGCAAGGAACAATGGAGTGGGACTTATCTCGAAGAAACAGTTTGTACAGAGTATACTAGAGGTGAATAAAGTGTCAGATAGACTGATGATTTTGAAGCCGGAGAGTGAGGGTGTCATGGTGAACATTGTTATTGGGTATACTCCACAGGTAGAATGTGAAGTTATGGAGTGACTTAGATGAAAATCTATAGAAATGAGAGAGTAGTGATTGGAGGAGACTTCAATGGGCATGTTGGTGAAGGAAATAGAGAAGATGAAGAAGTGATGGTTAAGTTTGGCATTCAGACAGCAATCTAGAATGGCAGATGGTGGTGGAATTTGCTATAAACATGGAAATGGTGACACTTGTTTCTAGAATAAACTAGAACATAGGGTGACTTGTAAGACTGGAGGGATGATCAAACTACTTGTATAGATGGGCCAAGTTAAGGGAGGTTGGTGAGTCGTTGTGGACTGGTAGGTAAAGTGTGGTATTAGTAGACTTTAGACTTGAACGGCTGAATGTATTTTCATTCAAAGGTTTGGGAGTAGCATTATGAATGAATGCAATACTATGTGTGACCTGTCTTTCTACTGTAGACCTTGTTCAGACTGGCAGTCAACTCTGATTTTCCTCGCCTTGGTTTGTCTTGCCTGAAACTATTCCCAACTCACAACCTTTATTGCCTTTACAGTACATACTTGTCTTTCCATGCTACTTGCCGGAACCTCACGCTTGGGACCTCACCGATCCTCGTCCACCATTCATTCCACATTCCACTTATCCCCCTACAGCTATCTACCCCATGCATCACCGTGTTAATAAAGATTTTACATATCACCAGCTACTTGTTGCGTCTCTATTTTTTGATCCTCCACTCACCCAAACCTAAAATATGTGTAGTGTCCACACATTGGCTGAAATTATATATATATATATATCGGTGCAAGTTACAAAAATGAGTCAAGAGACAAAATCATTAGGCTAAAGAAAAAAAGGATTATATTTTTAGGCATTGCCTCGACAGGTTGGCATCGCCAAATTTACCCCTTGGCTCAAGGAGGGACCCCCAACCAACATGGGGTCATGTTGCAACAAGACATCTGTCAAGTTCTCTCTTTCACATACTTCACTGTCTTGTTAGTTGACCAATTTTTTTCCCGAACATTTTTTTAAACGCTAGATTCACTGAACTATCATACTTTTAAATAGTGTTTGTGCTGGCATAATATGAGATAGAGCCTTTTATTGAATATCACTATTTAAAGTATTGGTCAGTGCATTTTGTAAAGCATTAGCTTCGATGGCGATAGAAATAAGGAAGAAAGAAAAGAGGATGGATTTTGTGTACAGATAAAAAGGATTTTTGGTGAGTAAAATATGGCTATATTCCTAAATAATATTTCAATTGTATGAGGTTATTATTGAGGCTTTTTTTATATGTGTCGCAGCTGTAGCTGCAGTAAAGGTTTTATAGCCATAAAATAGTTTTTGAGGGTTGGATGGATTCAGACAGCACTGAAGGCGTCGGTTTGAAATTCACGGCCCGCCACTGGTTTTTAGTATGTGTTTCTCATCCAACACATATATAATTTGTAGATTTTCCTTTTGTTTGTCCAATCTCCTGAATATTGCTCAGACCATAAGGGAGCACACTTTAATTTAAATACACACTGCACGAGGGGTCAGGAAACTTTTTGATAGAGAGCTCCAGAAATAATTATAACAATATAAATGTTATTCCTTGAGATTCATACTCAGAATTTAAAAGTCAAAATACATGAAAAAGTGTGGTTTTATTTTTGGTCATTTCAATACTTACTACAAAAAGTCTCAGAATGATTTTAACAACATTGTTATGCTGTTGCTAATCGATGGATATCAATGAGAGTATGCATTCAGAAGGTGGTCTAATGAAAAGAAAATATGATTACAACGGCAGTAGAGGTACATTTTAGCTTACAGGTTAACCATATGCGCCCATCAAAAAAACACATAAGACTAGCGAGCCTTAGGTTTCCTACCCATACACTATCCTTACAATGGGATGGACTGTATCCAAGGACAGGCAAGTGCCACATTTTGAAGTTGCACTTGTTACGTTGTGATACTGCCAAAGTATTTTCAAGGACAGATACAACCAAAGTTGTTGTTTGTTTGGAAGGAAAATGCAGTACAAAAAACGTTTATTATTTAAGTTGGATACCAAGCGGCCATGCTTCTGCTTTAGCTCATCGTTGGGCATACGAAGTAAGTTCTGTTATTATTATTGTCTTGGCTATTGTTGTTGTTGTTATCATAGGTCTCCCATTGTTTGTTTTATTTTTGTGTGATTTATTATTTGTTTTTGTTACTATTCATTTGATTTTTTTAAAATTGTCTTTCTTTTGGCTTGTCCAAAGTGAAGCATTCAAATGAAATTAAAAAAAAAAAAACTAAATTGAGTAACATTTGGCTGGCTGGAATTTAGATGGGTTATTCCAGCACCATCTGTTGCTCTGTGGACTGGCCATTGGGATAGAAATGGGATATTTGAGACAATCGGTCCTAGACAGATTCTTAATTTCATGAAGACATTTTTTAGGAGAACTTAAAACCTTCCGCTCCCTTTTGAAGATTTACTGAAGACGGGTAATGCAGTAGGACTGCGGCCCATGGCATAGCAAAATAAATTAGCAACAGAATGCTTTCAAAGACAGAAAATACACCAAGGGTGTCAAATTCAAAGCATGGGGGCCAGATGTAAGCCCAATTACATCATTTTGTGTGGCCGACAAAAGTAAGCCTAGTGCAGTGACTTCATGTTTCTGGCTAAAATAACATGTAAACAGCAGTTCAGATGACCTCCAATGAAGACAGCTCGCATGAAGGGGGTGGGTTTTCTCCGGGTACTGCGTTTTCCTCCCATATCCCAAAAACTTGAATGGTAGGCTGGTTGAACACTCTAAATTGCCCCTAGGTTTGAGTGTGAGCGTGAATTGTTCTCTGTCTCCTCGTACCCTGCAATTGGCTGGCCACCGAATCAGGGAGTCAGCTGGGATAGGCTCCAGCAGTGAAGATAAAGCGGTTCAGCCAATACGGTCATTTATTTCAAATTAGAGAAACTATAAACAAATAAAACGCTAAATACAATTATTTTGACGTCTCACTTACTTATTTGAGCCTGCCATTGCTCCCTCAAGGCGCCACTATTTTACGTAGGGTTGACAAACTAGATCGCACACTTCCTGGTTGTACTGATCATGTGACTTCCTTTTGAATTTGTCTACGTACAGGTAATGTGCAATCCAGCAGATGATCCTTTCGATTCATACAGAATCTCAGAAATACCACATGTGATGATTTTTCTTAAGATTTTCCCTTCAAAGTAATACATTTGTACTCCCTATTAAAACCATGAATATGGAGGAGGTGAAAATTGTGAATCAGGGGGCGTCTTATACGAGGGAAATTGTAAAATTCAATGATTTTTAAGGCAAAAAGGGTACGGCTTATACGCGAAGGTTGCTACTATTTGCGAAAATATGGTGTAAATATATATATATATATATATATATATATATACATATATATATATACATATATATATATATGTATATATATACATATATATATATATATATATATATATATATATATATATATATACATATATATATATACATATATATATATATATATATGTATATATATATACATATATATATATATATATATATATATATATATATATATATATATATATACATATACACATACATACATTTTACGCCATCACCAATAGCTCTCTTGCAGTGTTGATCCTAACTGAACAATATATATTTGTTGGCTGGATAGTATTGATCTCAGTAGATTGTAAAAAAAAAAGGCCCCGTGTCCACGTGAAAGTGAAAATGTTTTATTTAGCAGAGGGTATGTAGCGAATGAAGGACAAGCTAAACAAGGTTTCTTCTCATTCTAATCTAAGGAACACAAAGTGATAGAACATGTTGTCACAGTTGACACAGTGTAGTGTTGTTGATCAGTTGCAGGTCCTTGCCCAGCATTTTACCTTGCGCCTTATCTTAATTCCTGTCTTATCTCTTGTTTTATTAACAACACGCGTATCTAGCAGGGTAACAGGAAGTTGTAGGCCACAGGCATGTTTAGACCTATATGCACAAAAATGCACACACACAAACACGTTATGAGACAAAAATGATTCCCTTCAACCTCTGTTTAAATCAATTTGTTGCCCCCCAGCCCCTATTTGAGGGTCTGCATTCCATCAAATGAATCTATTTTAATCCCACTAATCTGCATTGCCGTTTCTCAGGGACTTTGTTGGCAAACCTATGCACGCCAAGTCTTCGTTATCCATTTTTTAACACTTTGACCGACTCATTTTGCATTCCAGCCAAGCGCGACAGAGAGACTTGGGATCCATTGCAGTCAGGACCCCACGTGTCCGATTACAGACTGGCAGCCCAACATTGTCCAAACCCATCCCCCCACTCCATCCATTTGTCATGTTTTTTCATGTGTTTTAACATTTTGATTACATGCTGTCAGCTGTAGAGTTAGGGAGCGTGTGAGTGAGCGAATGGTGCAGAGGGCGACATATGTTACATTGGGTTGAGTGAAGGCGAACACATGCTGTCCTTCCAGAGGTCTTACAAAAAATGTCCCATTGAAACAAAGCTGGCCGGGCCCAATCAAACAATGAGAGGAGATATATTCAGATAGAGAGAGAGAGCGGTTAGAGGACAAGTAGAGGAATATCAGCTATCTTTGACCTGCCATTGCTCTCTGACAAACACACCAACACCACCACCAATCTGCCCACCCTGTAAGCACCCACACTGTAAGTCCGACAAGTCCTATTTATAAGCTGTGGATGGATGAGCAAATCAGGTGGAAAGAGTCCCCATTGGAAGGGTGAGAGCATGTGTTAATGTGTGTTTACATCTATATTTGTAGAGCCCTTTTTGACTTGTCGGTCTCAGAAAAAGGCAGGTCATTGTGAAGTTGCTCCAAATACTCTGGCCATACTAATGGCTAGTCCCCATGAACCATCAGATCGCACATAATTAAACCTCTACTTATGCGATTTATTCGCTGGTTCTATGTATCACAATTGAAGGCTAATGTCACAGACATAAAATACATATAAACAAACGAAAATACCAAAATCAAATGCCAGTCCTACTGAATTTTATACAAAGAAGCATAATTTGCAGGAGCCCGTTCTTAGTAGTTATAAATGGAAATTAGATTAGATTAGATAACTTTATTCATCCCGTATTCGGGGAATTTCACTGTCACAGTAGCAAGAGGGTGAGAATACAAACAGGAAAATACATTTTAGACATAAATAAATATGTAATAAATAAATAAATGAATAAGTGTGTTGCTTATGTATATATATATATATATATATATATATATATATATATATATATATATATATATATATATATATATATATAAACATACACATACAATTTCAGAATGTTGGTGAACTTCTTCATATTCAAGGAACCAAATGTAAGAAATAAACTTAAAATATTAATTCAATGCCCCTGAAATATTTTTAAATAGACATACAAGAAACATGTTTTTTGGAAATGCTTCAAAAATGGTTCACAAGGATTATGCCGAGATGTTCCTCTTTTAAAAATGGAACGCAGCACATTGTTATTATTTTGATTCTGTTTATTAAATTGATAAAACTGATGATTCAATTGTGGTTATTACAAACACTGGTGTTATTGTTCATTGAAAGACTACTGTGAACACGAGTAAATTGCATTAACTAATACTGAAGAATTGTAGTCAGGGATGTTGTGCAAAGTTTGTATAAACATTTCATTTCCGAGTTAGTAAAAAGGCGAATCAGTTCTGAATGTGTTCATGCTTACGGACAAGTCTGGGTTTTTGATCACAGTTTCGAGTCAGTGCATAAAGTCATTGACAGAAAACCTTAGTGCATTTAGAAATTCCCCAAATATCCTGAGGTTTATTGCAGTAAAAACAACCCAGCCAAAACCATCAATGGTTGGTCTCTCATGCTGGAGTGGGGAGTAAGATGTTTGTACAGTCGTGCATGTGCCCCCAAAAACGGGCCCCAAAAATGACTGACCTCTTTGTAAAGTTTTTGCGATCACACATTTGGCATCAGACTTGTAACAACTGTGACAAAGGTGGAAGCTCTTAGCTTTTATTCAGATTTTTGGGGTTTAGCTATTGTAGCTAAAAAGCTAATGAACTCATTCATCATGGCGGTAATAAGACAATTAAGATGCGTTTTCCACAATTGCAGACATTCTCACTGTACAGTAATTGTTAGGATCTGGTTTTGTTATGCTTTTTCTTTTGTCCATGTGATTGCCCATTGTGTTAACCTGTCGTTTCTCCGCCCCTTGTGTATCCCCTTGCTACCGCTTGTTTTACCCAAGTGTTTCCTATTGTCTCGTCAACCAATGTCTGTCTATTTAAACCCTGTGTGTTTGTCATTCCTGGTCGGATCATCTGCGTTACGCTGCGTTGCTACCCATGTTCGATGTTCCTCGTATCTCCATGTCTTCCCCTCAGGTTCTTTTTTTTCATTTTCTGAACCGCTTTATCCTCATTAGGGTCAACGGGGGTTGCTGGAACCTATCCCAGGTGACTTCGGGCCAGGGAAGGGGGACACCCTGAATCGTTGGCTAGCCGATTGCAGGGCATAAGGAGAGACGGACGGACAACCATGCACACACACTAGGGGCAATTTAGAGTGTCCATTCAGCCTACCATCCATGTTTTTGGTCTGTGGGAGGAAACCGGCGTAACCAAAGGAAACCCACGCAGGCCCAGGGAGAACATGCAAACTCCACACAGGTGGACCGACCTGGTTTTGAACCCAGGACCCCAGAGCTCTGAGGCCGACATGCTAACCACTCGCCCACCGGGCCGCCTCTTGTCTGTTTTTGGTTTTGTTACTTGATTCCATGAGTTCTTGTTATTTTCTGAATATAGTTGTTAAAGTTTTTGTTATAGCACTCCACTCTCTGTCCTAGTTTGCTTCCCCGTGTTTGGGTCCAACTACGTTCTACGCTTCGACGCGCAAACTTACGTGACAGTAATCCCTCGAATTTCGCAGATAATATAGATCAGAGATGGCTGCGATAATCGAAAAACCGCGAAGTAGGATCACCCCAATTATTCGTACCATACTACATGTTTTTGTGCATCTACAAAAATACAAGTACACAAGTACAATCATCAATCCAATCCGGACAAAACAGGGAAAGGCAAAACCTCATCCTTCTCAGCCTTTTATATTATTGGCACGTTATTTTTCTACGGTGAAATAGCGCTTCCTCTTCGCCACTGAGTGCCACCCACTTCAGCACAGAAGAAGAAGCGGGCCTTGACATCCACCATTTTTTATCCCCTGTCTTCCGCTTGCAAGTTACAGCATTAATTTTTATGAACATCTTTGATTTGGATACTACTTAGTAATATAAAAAAATATATACTGAAGTGGCGAACGTTGAAGCCGCGAAGTGGTGAAGGATGACTGTACTTTTCTCTCTTAATTACTGTAAGCAAACGAGAGAGTCCTTCAGAAGTTAGGCAGTTTCTCGTTTCACCACAAACAAAGCAAACGGAGCAGGAAGGTCATTGTGGTTTAAAACCTCTAAAACCTCACGCCTTGTGAAACAGCCTGAATGTGCAACCAAGGCCAACGGGTCATGATGAGGCCCATTTTAATACTGGCTTGTTTTGACGGTGCAAAAACAAGGAGAGGGTCCATTTACAAAAAAACTGCATTCCAACACTTTGTTCCTATTTCAGTATGATCCTGGCGCTCTGTTGTAGAATATTTTACTATACATAATTACTTTGAAATATGTTGTTTCCTATCTACTGTTAGGAAGACTCATTGGTTTCCACTGACAGTGAGAGATGTCCAGTCCATTTGACGGCTGGCAATGAAGGATTATCGCGGTAATTAAGAATTTAAAAAAAAAAAATTAAACTACTGCCAAAATCCTTTTACTCGATGGTGGCTCAGTTATGGTGGCCCGGTACTCGGACGTTTGGTCGCCGGACGTTTGGTCGCCCGGAAGGTTATTGATAATTACCATTTAAAATTGTTGCTCAAATTCCCTAAATATAAACTGTGAATTATTATTTAGTCATACTTAATGCCCTATTAATTATTAGGCTAAAGAAAAGCTCAAAATTTCCCGTACTTTTATTGTGTTTTGTTGGAGAACGTGTAAAGACCCTGACTGACGTCCCTTCCTAAGGGGACAACTCATGTACATACACACTCTTATACACTCACATGTCTGCTCAGGGCCATTTTTGGCTTTGATTGATGCGTAGACCGTGTTGTTTTACCTTGTTTGGTCGCCCGGACCCAAACAACCGGCGACCAAACGTCCGGCGACCAAATGTCCGGCGACCAAACGTCCGGCGACCAAACGTCCGGCAATCAAAAGTCCGGCGACCAAACGTCCGGTCATGGGTGGCCCCATTTCTATTTCCGCATGTGCGGGTTACATCAGCAAAGTCATCCGGCGTAAAACGTTGCGGTGAACCTAAGGGGCAAAGTCAAAAGTTGACCACCAATGGCAAAATAATGCAAGCTGTGGTGGCCAGAACTTTTCCATAAAAACCATGAAAACCATAAAATACAGGGAAAAATAGGCAATTGTGTTTAGGTAGCTGTAAACCTTACCGTATGTTTTAGTATTTTGGTTTTCTTTTGACTGAAAATCATGGTGGTAAAAATGTTTTTACACTGTCATCATCTGTAGTTGATCTTGATAGTAGCATCACATATCTCGAATTTGGCTGACTACTGAGCCATTGAGGACCAGGTAGATTGTGTTGTGCCTTTAGAAGGTAAGGAAAACATGCTTAGAACTTAGTCTACTGGTGGTTCAAGCCGGAATTGACGATTAGCACAGTAGCGAGCACGCTTTACTGCCGCGGTGACAGAACGGGTTCAAACCGTAGTTGGAGTCCTAATATTAATTAAATCCCTTGATATTAGCTAAAAGTAGTTTTCTGTTTACTTGTCACCAAAAGTCTCAGCCCGTGACACCAAAAATCTAATAATACAATGGATGAATTAATTATCCTATTACTATGATATTTATTTTGTAATTTTAAAATTTTGTCATATTTCAATATATGACTTTATTCACATGACATTCTACTATTCACTATTGTAATCATTCTATTTTTATGAAAGAGAAAATATTTTTGATTGGCCGTTGCCCAATCTGTCACAGGAAGACCAACGGAGTCATTTTCTCTGCACCGTAAAAATTCAACGTGCAACATCCATGGACACAATTTATCTGGTCAAAATTCCGATTATATTGAATTTGTATGGGAACCCATTGGCTGACAAGAAAAAAAAAGACAACTATTCTGAACGCAGAATCACACTGTTGTGCTTTTTACAGTTTAGCCTACAAGTAAAATGTATTTATCTATTGCTGTTGATGTCAATGAATGAGTTAAGTAAAAGGACCAAATTCCATTAAATGAACTGTATAAGTTTACCTTTTAAGTTAAAGTTACGCGAAATGCATCTGCAAGGTTTTAGAGAGCGTTAGGCACCCAACAATTAAGGTTTGCTGAACTTTAAGGCACTCATCTACAGACCGGCAAGAAGGACCACTGAATGACCCTAAATCAGGGGTCGGGAACCTTTTTGATGAAGAGAGCAATAAACAATTCATATTTTCTAATCTTACTCCTTGAGAGCCATAGTCTGAATTTAAAAGTCAAAACACTTATAAATGGGTGTCTTTTATTTTAGTAATTTCACCACTTTTAAAAGTGGAAAAAAACGGAATACTTTTGACATTCTTATGCAGTTGCTAATCAACGAGAGTATGCATTCTAGCAGAGTCTAATGCAAAAAAAGAAGATTAAAATCAGCACTGGACGTAGTATCTCAGCTCTGTCACCAGCGGTTTACAGATTTTAGCTCACAGGTTAGCGAAGAGCCAGATGCACCCATCGAAAGAGCCAGTATTTAGGGGTAGGGAACCAAGGGCCCGGGAGCCACAGGTTCCCTACCCCTAAATACTAGTTGTTTACCATGAAGATTTAATTTTCAATTTAAATCAGGCATGATCTTTAAAGACTACAAGACCTCAGTGTTATTTGAAAAGTGCCATTTAAATATCATTGCCCATGTGTTTTGAATGAGTCCGATCGGACTCACGGTCAACATGAGGGTAAAAGCCATCTTTGTGTTGGTCCGAAAACTGCACCCAGAGGTCTGTGTGTTTTCCTAAAAGTATAAAAATCATAAAAAGACCAGGTTCATAAACGGGCGTCCCTGAAAGGCTCTTTCTTTTCCTTTCAGTGTTCACCTCTCGTCCAGCCAGCCTCAGAGTCTCCAACCTTTTCCTGCCCGTGCCGGCAGCAATGGGGGCTTTCTCTTGTTTCCTGGTGCTGGTACTGCTGGATAAACACACAAGCTGCCCCTCATATAAAGGCTCAATTCTTCTCCATCATGTCTAAATATGGATACAAAGAGAAACTTGTATGATAATTTCTGGCATATGGTGGCAGGGGGTGACTTTTGAAATGGGAAGGAGTGTGTGTATAAGAGTTTGGGGGCACTAAACGGACAGACACGTGCCTTGTTCTTATTCTTGTCTAAGATTTCGAGGTTTTCTTTTCATCAACCGAAAGCGTGACTGACTGAAAACGCGAGACAGAGCAGACGATTGGCTGCTCGGAGTTGCGTGCTGGCATTTTGAGCATTGGCAAGGCCTGTTGCAGCATAAAGCGCCACTGTCACGGAACGCGGTGGCATGTGGAAACACGCGGAGCAGCCGGGGATTAAACCAAAATACTTAGGCTACTTGAAGGAGATCACGTCTCTGCGATGGAGGGCGCGCCATGAACGTTCACCTGTGATTTGAAGAGGCACTCGGCGGGGGGGAAAGGAGCCCTGAGCTGGCTCCCACTTCGGAACATGCCAGAGGTGTCAACGTTTCATAGATCGCCTGGATGATACAGACTGTCGGCACTTAGCTGGAAGGTCACCTTACTGTCCTGCTACTTTCAGCAGCTCGAGCGCACACAGCGCATAATGTCAATATCCCGAGGGGCTTCAGAGGCCACAAAAGGTTTCGATAACAGAGTTATCGCTCCGTTTAAGAATACAGTAGAACCCAGTGGCGGACCGTGAATTTCAAACCAACGCCTTCAGTGCTATGTCTGAATCAATCCAACCCTTAAAAACTATTTTATGGCTATAAAACCTTTACTGCAGCTACAGCTGCGACACATATAATAAAAACATTAATAATAACCCCATACAATTTAAATATTATTTAGGAATATAGCCATATTTTACTCACCAAAAATCCATCCTCCTTTCTTTCCTCCTTTTCTATCGCCATCGAAGCTAACGCTGAAAGTCGAGCCTGTCCTGTCATATTTCTGGCATAAGTTTTTATTCGATTTAGTGCTGAAAATGTTCGTTCCCGGTTGTGGCAGGCTTGTTACCTTCAGAGTTGTCTGAGCTTTCTTAATGATGTCCAGTTTATCTTGAAAAGTCCATCTTGAAAATGGCTTTGACAGCAAATCTGCAAACAAATCAATTTCTTCTCCTCCTTCAGCCATTGTGGGTTGACAAAACCGCTATTAAATCAACACAACAATATATTTGCTTGTGCAGCTCGCTCCAGACACAGTTTGGTAGCTCTGGCTAGTCCACTCTATCACTAGCCAATCATAGTTTGTGAAAGCGATGACGTATCCCTAGACTTGTGAGAAGGCGTTGGTGTGGCCAACTCGAAATCTGATTGATTAACACAACAGTTTTATCAATGCTTATTTTATGCTGCCGGGCCTGCAGAACTGATTGTGAAGGCCTCCATGTAGATTTCTGACCCTGGCAACAAATAATGGCTGAAAAGGGATTGGTTAGATGCTTAAATAAGAAAACACACCTGGATACAGTGCAACCATGTGAAAAGCAATGAAAGGAAGCTGACAGACAATTTGGAATTATTTATTAAGTATTCATGGACAAAACGTAATTAACATCAGTCAGATATTTTTTTAGACCAGCAGAGAAGGCCTTGCAGGCCCTGATGTTCCACCACTGGTAGAACCTCAAGTTATGTCACAAAAGAAAATGAGTCTCATGATGCAAGCTCATTTTCACAATTCGAGTGATGGGCAAAATCCCCATTCTGGCTTGGTATGTAAGAGTTACTTGTGTCTCAGAATGCTGCCAGGTGACCTATCTTGTATCATCAAAGACCCCCATCTGCCCAGGCTCAGCCTTGTTGTCTCCTGGGATAGAAATTTGGAATGCATCCGAATCATTTGTCAGATGAATATTTACAAGTGTAAAACTCCAATATTCGATCGACTGCAATGAGCGCAGCATGAGTTGGCGTCAGATTAGATATGGCCTAGTGTCCTTGAATTTAATTAACTCAGATGCGAATAGCCAGTCATTATTTATTTTAAAGGCAAGGGTGCTGGATGTTCCAAAGAATTAAAAAGAAGGGGCTTTGCAACCATATCAGGATTTTTTATGAGCTTCTCACCTGTCAGCAGTGCATCCTGTGAACTGAGTTTCTCATCTCAAGCCCCATTATCACAGATTTTTTCCACAATATTAAATGATGGAACCTTGGATTCAACAATAAACCATTACGGCTTGTGCAGATCCATAATTATTGAATTGCATCCCCAAAAATAATTTATGTAATGTTGTGGATAGGCATTCTTAAAAAAACGGTGATGTGACGGGTTGACACGATCTGGCAGAGACCATATGAGTCAATGAAAAAAAGAGTGTGAAGACAAGTACTTGTTATGTTTATCATAGATTTCAAAATTCAAAGTGATTCACAGGAGGAAGTAAGTCGTGAAGAACATGAGATTTTACTTTACAAGTTCAAACTGGAGGCTGACGCACCAAATCATGGCCCCCTTTACTCAGAAAAAGAAGAAAGACCAACACACAAGCCTTTTGAGCTCCATTAACTTTGGCTCGACTGAATGGAAAATGTCTTTTACGACCCTCGACTGTACAAGCAAGCACGGTGATTGAAAGACTAAGAATTTATTATCTGATCAGGATTATGAGGGGTTTACGTCTGAGGAGGTTTATCACTCAGTGGTAGATAAGAACATGAAGCTGGTTAGGCTTCTAGGCCTGTTGAAATAGATTGCCGTCAATCAGTGTTTTAAATATGAATTTCCCTCTTTTCCTAACTACGACAACACAGTCTGTGACCTGCCTGTGAGTGAATGACTTTAGCTACTGATAACTTTGAATAAATGTCCTCTGTAGCGACCCATGACTCAATGAAATGTCACATATTTATGTATTTAGATAGGATATATTTACAGAAGGGATGAATGTTATATATAAAAGCAATTTAAAAAAAGATGAACCACAATACAGGAAATTTTCTACCCTTCATTTTGTTTCTGTTTTCCGGACCGCTTATCCTTACAAGGGTTGCATTCCACTGGAGCGCAGCTAAAAATGGCCAGAATAAGCGGAATACACCCTGAATTGGTTGCCAGCCAATCGCAGATATCCAAACACTCAGTACAGTAAAATTATCATTGGGATAAAAATTGATGAATTACATTGAATATCTGATTTTTACTCCGAAAATAAATGAATGAATGAAAACGTAGGCCATTTCAAAGTTTGTACTTTTGTTTGTTTTTAAACATTTTTTTAAATGAGTTAGTAAAGTAAACGATATTATCAAAAAATACACGTTTTTTTAAAATCCCAACCTCAGAAATATGAGATGGACATTATGAGAATACTTCTATCAAAAGTATTATGATTTCAACGACTAAGGTTTTCTTGGATTAACATTTTATGCTTGCAATTATTTCCGTGAGTGTTCCATTATTTAGGAGTTATTATTTCTTATTTAGCACCACTTTCCTATTCAAACAATCAAATGTTAAACTATTTGATTTGTACTCAGAAAATAATAGAATCAATGAAAACATAGGCCATCTCAAAGTCTGTACTTTTTTTTCTTTTCATTTTCATGAGTTACTAAAGTAAACAAGATTTTTAAACTCTCAACCTCAGAAATATGAGATGGACATTATGAGAATACTTCTGTCAAAAGTATTATCATTTCGAGGACTATGGTTTTCTTGGATTAACATTTTATGCTTGCAATTATTTCCGTGAGTGTTCCATTATTTAGGAGTTATTATTTCTTAACTAGCACCGCTTTCCTATTCAAACAATCAAAATGACTGTTTGAATGGGAAAATGGTACCGACTGTCCAAAATGATCACATTAAGTCCAATGATACTGGTTGTGCAACATAGAGCGGTCCAATTTTTAAAATAAAAACCAGTATGTTGGCAATTTTACATTTCAACCTCTCAAAACCATGTTGACACAGCATCACCAGGATAAAAAAAAATAAACCCGGATACGCCCCAAGGCTTGCGCGCCGACCACATGCTGACTTCATTCAAGGTTGTTCTCTCCTGCCTGCAGCACTGACAAGCATGTTTGGAGTCACAATTACAGGAAACAGGCTTCAGACTTTTGCATCTTTATCGCTAACATCCGTTTTCTGGCGCACTTCGGCGTATAGGCTGTTATCTCCCGACAACATCACTACAAGCTTTTAATCTCACTATGTGGGAGATGAGGGGAGACAGACACGAGAGCAGAAGTCATAACCCGGTAGTTGAAATTTATCTATCACCAGCAAGATGTTTACAGTGTTGCTACTTCATGTCACTGCACGTTCCGTTTGTTTGTCTTTGGAGGCTCCACAAGTATTCTTCCACAGTTCCACATGTAAGAAAGAGTGTTTTAAGGTCACCTGAGATAGTTGGTCTCTTTCACTCAATGCCCTTTTGTGGCATTCACTAGTGTTCTATTATCAGATCTTTTATTCCAAACTCAGGCTTTATGCTTACATTTGATAATTTCTTTATTTCCTATTTTTCCAATGATTTATCTCTATACAATAGAAAATGTGCTGGTACCTTTTTAATGCAACTACATAACTGATTCGGTCAAGAAACTTACCTCAATCCAGATATGGTTTCCTTTTGGAAGGATATTAATTCTGCCAACCTATATAAATTCGTGTCGGACTCATCTTGTAAACAAATTGAATAAAAAATCCAAGCTCCACACATTTTAATTTTAATGACAGTATTGTAGCTACTAACATGTAATGCATCTGTTTTAAAATTGAAGACAAGCTGAAATTTTGCTTTTATTTTATTTTTTTCATACAAACATAAACACAATTACCGTAATAATTTGAGATATGAGCTTAATGCCTTCCAGGATCAAGCTTGTATGTCAATTTACTCATATCTCAAATCAAATTTTCCCATAGCAATGAACTAAATACAAATTAATCCGTTCCCAACCTCTGAAAAAAAAAACACCATAAACAGGATATTACAATGGTTCATTCAGGGGCCTGAAGTCAGCTGGGATTGGCTCCAGCACCCTCCACGACCCATGTGAGCATAAGTGGTTCAGAAAACGAACGTTTTACAATCCATGTATGTAGGTATTTTATTGTACATCACTCAACATTGATTGTTGTTCTCCATTAGGTATGGAAGCAGCACTCCTTCCATAAAAAACTAATACCTTTTCAGTCTGGAGTGGGTCAAAATTGTAAAGAGAGTACCTGATTTAAACATAATGTGGTGTTTTTCCACATCATTGAAGGTAAGTTAAGCTGTGTAAAGTACAAAAGAAACATGAATTTATTCGCCTTCACCCAAGAAAAGTGTAGCAGGCTGTGTCTGCTGGCGCCCGGTGAATGTGCGCTCTATGCTCCATCAGACAGAAGAATGAGCTGCTTTATTGCTTCTGCTGTTGGCTGCCAGTCATCACAGCTACGTATATCCCTGCGGCCAAAAAGGAACAGACTAATGGACTAGATTTTATGTCGTCCTTGTGAATAGAAATTAATTGTTGAACTGACAGAATCAGGAATCCACAATCGACTTTTGATTGGACAACAACTCAGAGAATGTTTGGTTACTATAGAAATTTTACATTCATCCAACTTATACACCACACTTGGGAGTCAAAATGAACACCACACGTCACTTGCGTAAGTGCTGCACTACACACGTGCATACATAATCATGATGTTGACTTTAGGGTTAATGTGTAACGTTTACTCAGCTGCCCTAAAATCATTTGACACATGATGGTGTAGTGATTCACTCCACCACTTCAGTGCTGGCAAGCGTGGGATCGATTCCTGCCGTGTGCGGTCGATTGGTTGCCGGTCTTTTGGTCGCCATCTTTTGGTCGCCGTCTTTTGGTCGCGGTCGCGAAGACCAAAAGACCGGCAACAAAACAAGGTAAAATAACACGGTCTACGCATCAATAAAAGCCAACAATGGCCATGAGCAGTTTCACTGAGCCGACGTGTGAGTGTATAAGAGTTTGTATGTACATTCGTTGTCCCTTTAAGAAGCTACGTCAGTCAGGGTCTTAACAAGTTCTCCAACAAAAAACAAAAAAAGTCCGGGAAATTTGGAGCTTTTCTTTAGCCTAATAATTACTAGGGCATTAAGTATGACTAAATAGTAATTCGCAGTTTGTATTTAGGGAATTTGAGCAACGATTAAAATGGTTATTATCACTTACCTTCCGGGCGACCAAAAGACCGGCGACCAAAAGATCGGCGACCAAAAGACCGGCGACCAATCGACCGTGTACCAGTCTAGGGTGTAGACTGGTCTTCCCGGGCCTGGCTGGATTTTCTTTGGCCACTTCGGTTTCCTTCCACACTCCAAACACATACATGGTAGGCTGGTTGAACACGCGAAATTGTCCGTATGGTTGTCCGTCTCCTTGTTTCCTGCAATTTAATGGCAACTGATTCATTTAATGGCCTCATAGATAGCTGGGATAGGCCTACACCCCCGCAACCCTTAAACGGAAGATGAATAAATGACTGAAAATATAATATATATCATATCATCTCATTCTCTAGTACACCTCAACATAACAATTTGGCAACAGCGTTGTTTTTGGCTGACCTTTTAACTCATTCACTATTAAAATGCCACAGAATATATCGCGTTCTATGGCTACATGGACACCAAACTTATCTCATCTTGCATCATAAAATAAAGTTTATTTCTATTTTTTTTCTATTCTTCAGTAATGAGTAGTTGAACGTCAAAAACAACAATCTTTATGTCTTTGGTAGTAAATGAATTAATCTCAGTAGTAATTTGGATGAAAATATGTATTAAATTTAGTCGTATTTTATATATATTGTATATATATACGTATATATACATATATATATATATGTATATATATACATATGTATGTATGTATATATATATATATATATATATATATATATATACATATATATATATATATATATATATATGACTTGACTTGAATCAATCCTCTTAAAATGAGGCCATGAAGAATTCCCCTGAAACTGTAGTTTGCTCATGTCATTTGCTTCATACTCAGTTATTTCTGTCTTAACTCAATATTTAAGCCATGATTAACTTTACTTTTTATGTGCTGTTGTCATCTGCTCAGGATGAAAAAAAAGAAACAATCCATTTTGGCCAAGTAAGGAATGGAAATTACAGTCCTCTCTTTTGTAATGTTATTTAACATGGCCAAAAATAATAAACCCCCACGTCTTGATACAAAGGAATGCACTATATTATAAGGAAGCATTATTTCCATATATATAGTTTAAACTGTGAAAAAATCTTTTCAAAAAATAAAAGAATATAATAAGCAGCTGTTCACGCACATTTATGGATTGGTCCCCTAAATTATGTTTAATCAAGAGTCAAATACGCCGAGATTGGTTAAATGGTACCAACAATTTAAAGCTGAGGTTACAACTGTCATCGTCAATACAAATGCATGTGAAAGTTACAAAAACAAGTGCCATTATTATGTCAACTTCTTCAAAACCATGACCAATATAATGAGAAAAAAATCCATTTTAACTGACTTAAACTGCACATATTTACTCCATACTTTAGGTCTCATATAAGAAAAAAGGGATATGTTAATAGATTTTCACAATAGAGGCCTTTTCTAAAGTATAAAATCTCCGTTTTTTTGTCATAGTATCAAAAAAAGGCAGCAATTATGCTGTAGGTTTTCTTCTGAACCAACCAAGAACATGTACTAGTGTGAGGCAATGTGTTTGTTTTAGCCCAACATTACGGGTTTCACCATAAATGTGGATGTTCCAAAATATGCGGAAAACCACTATAAGAAAATACTGAGATTGTTTTCCAGTCCACAATGATAGAATTAGAGCCACTTTTCATAGAATTAGAGAGTTAATTGAAACGTTAATGAGCAAAAAAATAGTCCAAGCCTAGTTTGTCAGGCAGGAGGTCAACTCAGTTCATGCAAGGTCATTGTATTTGGCTGTTTGACTTAAACCCATCAAACACTCATTCTTTTTAAAATCCATGTGTGCAGATGCACTTAAAGTCGATGTGAGTTATGATGAGATGTCATTGTTCTGGCCGCTCGATTTACACGATTTACATTGGTGAGCTGTTTTGGCTTGGCATTAGAGAATCATGACTGAGCGGTTGTGAGCCAGTCAGGCTCCAAGTTTGCTGCACACTGAGGCCTAGTAACTCATTATGTGTCATGTCGCATCAATGAACACTTGAATTAATACATACACCACTTCTGCACGAGTGCTCATGTATTTGGAAACTTTAGATTTAGTGTCTTTAACGGCAGGAACATTTACTCGAGATGTTTTATGGAAAATATCACTGACCTAAACCCGATTTGGTATTTGCTGTTCACAGTATTTAATTTATAGTAGTTCATTGGCAATTTCAGTGTGAAAAATGTGGATAAAATTCCAAGAGACAAACCAATAGACAGACAATGAGAGGTGGAAGGAACATGTGTATACCTGAAACCTTCAAAATCACCTCCACTCATACGTTTATCACTCTATGGCCGATGTAGTGTTCTAGGAGATCATGGTCTTAGCATGTGGGGGCAGATTTGGGACAAGTGAGTATGTTGCACCCTGTATTTTTGCTTGAAACACAGGGAGAAATAATCACAATAGTGATTCATTGTTGCTTCCTCAATGCAGCTTTTTTGATATCTTTATCAACACAAAAACCCATAATATACAATTACTACACCCATTTATATATATATATATATATATATATATATATATATATATATATATATATATATATATATATATATTAGCAACATGTTAGAACCCAAAACATAATGTACAATTACACCCGTTCAATATACGGTCATAAATTGTTTTATCTTTTCTTTTTACAACTTTGAGAAGTCCTTCTCAACTATTTTACAGGGTAAACAATGAAATATCAATAATATAAAATCCTTGCTATGACCGTCATATACACTCTACAGGGTAATGGCGGCCGATGGTAGCGTACTGAATACATGTGCATGACCCGGGACTCGTACATTCACGCTCGCAATTCAAAAGTAAATAAACATTACTAAACATTATCTTCTTTCTCACACGCTTAACAGTGTATATTGCAAACCACAAACTCACCCAGCCTCTACAACAACCAGCATAACTTAAGAACTTAAGAACCAAAAACTTAACTAAGGAAACACAGGGAGAAATAATCACATTAGTGATTCGTTGTTGCTTCCTCAATGCAGCTTTTCTGATATGAAGAAAATCTCCCGTGGTTCAAGCTATGTGCTTCAAGGCATCAATAATCGAATACCGATATACATCCAATCCAAACTAGTGGTATGGGCATCAAGGCATCAATAATCGAATACTGATATACATCCAATCCAAACTAGTGGTATGGGCATCAAGGCATCAATAATCGAATACTGATATAACTCCAATCCAAACTAGTGGTATGGGCATCAAGGCATCAATAATCGAATATCGATATACATCCAATCCAAACTAGTTGCACATCCCCAACATGCGATCGGTAATGAATTAAACACTTTAGCATGTCACAAGTACACAACTATCTGTGTGTGTACGTGTATCTGTTCAGCTATCTAAATCAGGAGTGGGCAAACTATTCCACAAAGGGCCGCAGGGGGTGCGGATTTTTATTCCAACCCTTAGAAAAGGCACCTTTTCACCAATCTGGTGTCCTACAAGTGCAATCAGTGGATTGTAGTCAGGTGCTTCTTGTTTTTTGCAGAAACCTCATTGGTTAAACTGTCTGTGCTGGATCGGTTGGAACAAAAACCTGCACTCACAGCGGCCCTCGAGGACCAGTTTGGCCACCCCTAATGATCTGTGTCTGTGTCTGTATTCTTACAGGGGGGTGGTGCCTAAACTGGAAGTGGGTGTGGTGTACAACAACACTTTTTTTGTATTATCAGCCACCGGGTCGGACAGGGGGGAGCCATAGCTGGCCCGAAAAGGGGTAGCGGCCAACGACAGTGTATGAACGCGACCGTCTGACCAAAAAAACTCTTTCTGGGCACTTTTTCATCTTTTTCCTGGACCATGGCTAATCAACTATATATGATAATAAAATTAGGTTTGTATAAAAAATATTGATTTAGGACCAGGGTTCCATTTAATAGCAAACTCCTTGTTTGAGAGCTTTTTCCATTTGTTCTATTTTAATTTACAACAATGTGTATTCAGGTTCCGATTCAGCCTTAGACAATTAGGACCCCTGCTGACCCTACACTTTTGAAAAACTGGAAGAATTTACTGTTCCCACCGGCTCAAAGCCCTAAGTCATGCTTCATTAATTGCAACAAAATCACTTGGCTGGTTTAGTCTCATGTATATAGTCATAGTCGAGTCAGATCTGAATCCACAACTGTGCTATTAAATGCTTTCAACAGTCGGCTGCGTCATTAAATACGCTGTGGATAGTGGAATTGCCGATTGTCTGCTGTGACAACAGCTGTCAGCGCAGCCGGCTGAAAAAGATATTTTGTCAGCTCCAGTGACATCTGTAAGACACGCTTCACACTGCATTTTATGTTTTCAGTCTATACTTGTGACTGGGAAGGAGTGAAGCAGCCAAAGACTGACAGGTAAGTGTTTGTGCTCTAGCTCCTCTCTATATGCCAATTCAAACCAAGTCACTGAGCTACCATCTCACAGGTGCCAAAAGAAACAAGAGGACAGTTTGTGGAGCAAAAATTTCAAAATGACTAGAGCTAGATCCCGAAAACACATTACTATATTCTGTATAAGGGATTCCTGTATTTCATGTATGAAATTGACCTGCCTAAGCAAGGGCCACTGTAGAGTAAAGTATGAATAATTATACTGTTGTCTTTTGCAATAGTCATCCATCACACTATAAGTTACAAGAATGTTTATTTAAAAGTACACCCGTCCATCTGGCTATTCTTTTTCCTATTATTATTGTTATTATTATTCTTACAATGACTTGGACGGTCATCTAACTGTGTGCATGTTGACCAGAGGAAGAACAGATTTATATCACAAGGGGAAATGTAGAGTGTCCAATCAGCCTATCATGCATGTTTTTTGGAATGTGGGAGGAAACCGGAGTACCTGGACAAAACCCACACAGCAACATGCAAACTCCACACACGTGGACCAACCTGGATTTGAACTTTTTGCACCGGTGAATTGTAATATAACATAAACAAATTTAAATGAACTTGGATTATGATGCAGACACACTCAAAAATAAATTTAATCTAACCTTACACTAAACTTAATTCTAATTTTGTTTTACATGTTTATACATTTCTCCCGGCCGGGTTGGCTCTGTTTGCCCCGCCTCCACACTGACTTTCAGTCAATATCGACGGTTGTTTGACTTTGTATTCCCTTCAAAATATTCCGAAGATGATGCACACAAATGTCCTCACAATAGGATAACGCACTACCACTTGCCAACGAGAAGTAGTCTTGAATTAGCGATCGCTCCGCCAATGAGAGCTAACAGGCTAAGGGGGGAAAAACACTGAAAAAATGCAACGCTCCGCCCAGTGCTCGCATAGACATTACAAAGAGGGAGTTGCGACTAGAGACATTACAAAGAGGTAGTTGCGACCACAGACATTACACGAGAGAGTTGCGGGAGAGAGCCAGCGCCCCTGATGTTCTTATGAGCAGCCAACGAGAAGTAATATTTACTGCTCGTAGCAATCGCTCCGCCGCCATTCGCGCTGAGTGACGGAAAAAACACTGAAAAAATGTAACGCTCTGCCCAGTGCTCGTAGATATCTGTTACACACGAATGAGATGCGGCAAAAAAGACAATGATAAACAGCCTCTCATGTCTTGGCCACCTGGCTTTCTCATATCTCGAAATTTTTCTCGTATCTAGAGATAATTATTTGCTCGGAATTTTACTCGTATCTCGAAATGCTCGTATGTCGGGGTGCTCGTATGTCGAGGTACGTACTTTATATGTAAATTTGTTCCACGGTCCTCACAAAACTACCAACTAAACCCTTAAAAATTGATCAGAGTCCCAATTTTGTAAGAAGGGTGTGAAGACACACAAAAATGAGAGAAAATTATCATAGAATTATTTAATAAACCATCAAAATCAATTACATGCAAAATCTATTCGTGTTGAAGCCCATGTGCACAAGTGTCAGGAAGCTAACGTTAGGCAACAGAGGCAGAGAGCACACGAAAACATCTAAAAAAAACATAAAATTAAGATTTCAAAACAATGTTACATTGAACTTTTAACCTTTTTAATTACCGTTTTATGATTTCTTGGCATCTAATTTTTCACTTATTTTATTTATCGCCACTGCTTCTTTCCAGTTTGAATATAAGTTCCCCTTCAGCGGTGCTTGTTGACGGACGTTTTGAGAAAAATTGATCTAAAGACAATTGCCTTTGCCAACTTTTAATAATGTTTGTAAAACACACAAGACAAACTGTCAAAGTGGGTGATCGCACGACTCCTGAACACTTTCAGGAATGTCGTAAAGTTCGTAAAATTTCTCCCCCGTTTTTTTTTCCCATTTGATGAGACACACACACACAAGTAGCACTAGGCAGCGTTGTGATCACAATTTTGTTCATCTCACAGACAGGCTTTAAGATGATTGGCAAAGAGGTTCAGAGACGGGAGTTCACATATGGTAATTGGTATTGAGTTCCAGGAATGCGAGGCACGAACAGAGAAGGTGATTTGGCTAAATGCACTCTTTCTGAAGGGAACTACACAGCCACCTCTAGAGCCAGCTCTTGTGTATCTGTTGGATTTTTTTCTTAAAAATTCTTGCAGTGGAGGAGGAGCTTTGTGATGGAAGAATTTGTAAACTAAGGTGGCATCAGCATGTTTAACAGTATTGTTCCAGTTCAGGCGTTTGTGTTTTTTTAATATGTGACAGACTTTTTTCTGTTTATTTTACATAGAAAATGACTATGGGTTGTGGCTCAGTGAAGTCCAATTTATTGAATTCCAAAAGTACCCGGTAAACTAATTATACTTGGCAGGGAATTGAATATGTACAAATTAAACCTACATGAATCCCTGTACAGACTTTCGTAAACAACAGTATAAATCAGCGTTGACCCATAGTTACCGGTGACACCGCTGGTTCCCCACTAAGTGGAAATTTGCCCTCTTCGTCGCTGCAGTGCTAATGGGATGTGCTGTGAAGGCTGATTGCAGAGCCCATTAGAAATGTTTTTAAAATTCCTGCCGACAACTCACCCCACTAAACCATGACACAGCCTTCTGAGTCAAACATTCATTGATGACACCCGTGCTGCACATGTGGTCAGCGCCACCGCAAATCACATTTATGAAAGGATTATCTGGATGATCTGTGATAATATGCTCAACTGTTTTCCACATGTTGCTGCCATGGCCATGAGGGCACGGAAGAAAGCGAAAAAGCAGACAAAAGATCAGCGTGAGTGAACCAGATGGATAAAAATAGAGACACAGAGAAGGAGAAATACAGAAAGCACAGACAAAAAAAATAAAGGCTGAAAATATGGCAGAGAGTTGGGGGGGAACAAAGAACATGTTGTCAGTACTGGGCGCTAATCGTCTTCTCGAAGGCTGCCAGAGACAACAGGTGAGAGCAATTTGGCTCCATGAAGTACTCTGTGTGCGCGTGTACATGTGTGTATGCGCCAGGGCCAGGCAACTCTATTCAAGTCTGCCAATGCCAACTCAAACGGCAAATGACGAACGAGGGCCGAGATGCCAAGGTTCGGTTGTGTGTGTGGGTGTGTGTGGGTGTGTGTTCGCTGTAGGAGATAATATTTACAGATCTTCAAACAATGTTCCATAAGTGGTCAACGCACTAAATGGAAAAAAAGACACACTTTGATGTTAACTAGAGCGTGAGTGCTTATTATGTGTTAACAATCTGATAAAGCATGTGACCCGCAGCAGCTGCGCATAGAACTCTCACCTATTGGGGTGAATGCCGGAGAGCAGAGCAAGTGCAGTGGAATTCTGGGATTCAATTCATCTCTCTAACAAATATTTTCCAGGAGTAACATTCATTCATCTATTCATCTTCTATAACACGCATTCTCGAAAGGGTTGTCGGGGTTTCTGGAGCCTGAGCCAGCTGACTTCGGGCGAAAGACAGACTACACCCTAGACTGGTCACCAGTCAGCTGTAGGGCACACAGATAGACAAACGACCATGTACACTCACAATCATACCGCCACAAGCGGGAATCGAGCCCGCGCCTGGCCGCACCGAAGTCAGGCGAGTGAACGTCTACACCACGGGGCAGCATTCCATGAGTAATAATAAAGTATTATTCTTGCCACTGTCACCTCAGAGGGTACATTACTGTATTTGAGAAATTTGACTTGACTGATCCACAACCTGTAGTCCTTTTCTTTGTAAAACAAACGGGAACAACACTTTTAATCCCATTTCGCTGTTCTCCAGGAAGCCAGAGTCAGTAACCAGAAATGATGTAAGCAAAGGCAGGCTTATCCACATGCTTTCCCCTTATCTGTATAGTTTCATAGCTGTGACAGACAGTGTTTAAGATGTTTTATTTCCGGAAATGAAATAATTTGTTTCGGAAAAATAGCTCATTTCTATTGTGTATGGAAAAATAGCTTATGTGTAGGATTGGCCAGCCAATCGCAGGGCATAAGGAGACAGACAACCATTCACGGTGACACTCACACCTAAGGTCAATTCTGAATGTTCAACCAGCCTACCCTACATGTTTTTGGGGTGAGGGAGGAAACTGGAGTACCCAGAGAAAACCCACCCAAGCCCGGGGAGAACATGCAAACTCCACACCTGGGATCGAACACTCCACCCTAGACCTGTGAGGCCAACACGGTACCCACTCGACCGCCAGTCCTAGGAAGTGTAATTAAATTCATATTTTTGATTGAAAAGCAAAGACTTATAAAACCATCAACAATGGAATTTTGTGTGCTGCGATATGCCAGGCAATCAGTTATGATAATATTTGTGCTATAATGCTTGCTTAATGCAGGCACTTCTCTAAATATAGCTCAGGTGACCCAACAGATGATCATCAGTCGGAAGATCAGTCGAGCACACAAATTTAGCAAGATTAACTGCCTCTTTTTGGAGGTGAAACTGTAACCCAACACCCCTATACTGCCATAAATAACCCCTAGAGCAAATGTGTACAACCACAGTCAACTAGATACATGCAAACGGGCATTTTATGCCCAGCAGAGAAACATTATTATTTAACTGTTACGCTTTAACGAGTTCCAGAGAGAATTGAAAATGGACATGCTAAGTGTAAAAAAGGTCAATGATGTCAGAGCAGAACAAATACTGGTGGAGTCATACAAGACAAGGCCATGTAGAGAAACATCTGGGGACTGTGTGAATGTCTTTGTGTGTATTTATCCTGGCATTCAACTGAGCGGGAACTAATGCCTCATCCTCATGATAGTCACAAGAGAGAGCTCAGTCCCTTAATCCTCTGTATTTATATTTAGTTATTAAACTTATTTAGTGACATACTGTAAGTCCAAAATAAAGCCTAGGAGGTTACTGACCGAGTTGTAATAGATCTGAATTTTCTTCCCTCTGAAAAGTTTGCTAGTCTGCCAGAAATTTAAGCAATGTTGGATTTGAAACGGCTACTTGAGCTCCCAAATTTAGCTTGTTTGTCAAAACATGATGAAGCACCGGTGAGGACATGCCAGCAAATATACACTCTAATATGCCAAAATTAGCTCACATTATTTTTGTATTCATTCATAAACATGCATTTTTTTTGTCTTACAGGGATTAGTATAGTTACTATGACCTCATCCAGTTAGAAAACAATAAAACAAAGATGTGGCAACTGTCACACTTATTGTACAGTATACTGTGTCTAGAGCAGGGGTGTCAAACATACGGCCCGCGGGCCGGAACCGGCCCCCAAGGAGGTTCGATCAGGCCCACAGGATAATTTGAAAGTGGAAAAAATGCATAAAAGACATGGAATTAATATTTTTAATTCGCTGCAATTCATGGATTATCCGCTAAGGGCGCACTCTTTCCATCAGAGTAGAAGACACGCCGCATCACTGAGACAGACTGAAAACAGCAGCAACTCCATAAATTTTCAGTATGTATTGTATGTGTATGTATGTTTCATGTATGAAGTTTACAGATTTACAGGACAGGCGAACACTTTCTTCATTACACATTTAAAATCACTCTCCTTAGTTTGTAAGGTGCACGCAGGGATTACATTTAGATTTTATATGCGTATGTGTAAGTGGTTTAAAAATTCCTTTCTTTAAAAGTCTCATTTAATCTTAAAGTGCATTACTATATTTTTCAGTACCAATTAAAGTTTTGTGCCTTTGTACAATCAGTGGGATCAGTTGCAATGCATATTTGTGAATGATAAAAGTCAATTGCACATTTGTCTAAGGAAATATGAGGTGTTTCATGAAATGTTTTGAAAAAGGATAGTTCATTAAATTTCAATATTTTCCTAATGTTCTTGTGCTTCTTTACACCAAAACAAAGGAAAGACATGATATTTGGGTTATTTATAGCAGTGCATGGTATAATTTTAATGGTCCGGCCCACTTGACATCTCCCTAGGCCGTATGTGGCCCACAATGCGAAATGAGTTTGACACCCCTGGTCTAGAGCAATGGGTATTATATATGAGAGTGTTATCTGGCGGTGAAACAAAAATAAACCTGTTTAAGTTCCATACAATGTGTGTGCAGTCATGCATATATTACTTTTTTAAAACAATAACCTCGGTTTTTATCTAGACATTTGAAAATATTTTCCCTGTGGTTAGGATTGGCACGGTAATAAAGTGGGAGGTAGTCTTTTCATATAGCACTGCAATTAAATACAGTGTAATGGATGATGATGATGCCCAAACTTTTCTTCAGTCTTTTTGGATCAAATGTGTTTACAAAAACAAATGTACAGGTGGTGGGGAAAAAAATCTGCCAGGCTGCAAAAGTAATATGGGAATCAGTGGTGGGCCGTGAATTTCAAACCGACGCCTTCAGTGCTATGTCTGAATCAATTCAACCCTTAAAAACTATGTTATGGCTATAAAACCTTTACTGCAGCTACAACTGCGACACATATAAAAAAGCATAAATAATAACCTCATACAATTGAAATATTATTTAGGAATATTGCCATATTTTACTCACCAAAAATCCTTTTTATCTGTACACAAAATCCATCCTCTTTTCTTTCCTCCTTCTTTTCTATCACCATCAAAGCTAATGCTGAAAGTCGAGCCTGTCCTCTCTTATTTCTGGCATTAATATGTTTTTATTCGATTTAGTGCTGAAAATGTTCGTTCCCGGTTGTGATATTTTTTTTAGGCCAGCAGACGGTCCACCACTGATGGGAATGTGTTGTGGCTCAGTGAAACTATCCGTTCAACTTTTTGGCCATATTCTGAGTTTTCTTCAGCTGAAAGTGGGACTTTAGTCAAAATACTAATCGTGAATTAGTCAATTTTTGGAAATGTATTCCACCTTCCATTTTGACAACCTAAAACATCATACGGGTTTGGAATGCTGCTACAAGGAAGCTGCGTTTCTTAAACTTGTTTGCCACTTTACTGCGCTTTTTTTCAAAAGGTGGAAATTGAATTAATATACACTATAAGTTACACTTAAGTTAACATTGAATATGAATCATTTGGGGCTGAACTGCATTGAGGCTGCTCAGCTTACTAGTATAAGTTTAGGAATCTTTTATTATTGATAGCCTAAATGACTTTTTCAGGAAAGTATTATTGTAAATAAGTGTTAGAAATACATTAATATGAGTCAGATTGGATTACGTAGTGGCTTTACAAACGCAATTGCTGCAAACTGAGGAACATTAACTATGAAACCATTTACTTTTAGTACCATTTGCAGACGTAGTTAGATTAGTCGTTGTTGTTTTAGCCAACACCGGCCTCGAGTCAATCAACGGCCTGATAAAGTGTGAGATAACTTCCGAACCCTCACCTAAACAGAAAAACAGAAAATGATTACTCCCCCCCAAAAATTCTAACTTTACCTCCCTTATATTTGTCTTCATGACATCATCACCTGACTGTTGCCGGCTGTCACAGAGTGGACACACTGCAGACCTGCGCTGATTGTTTCCATAGTGAATGAGGAGGGATGACCATTCCGCAAATTCCGCTTCATTAGATCACAGTGGGAGAGAGGAATCTCACTTTTTTTTGTGCTAAACATTAGCGTCAGTATGACATATGAGGAAAGGCCGATACAGTTCAATCCCCATTTGTCAACACAGCGTTTGCTTCAAATAAATTTTAGGTCTATTATAGTCAATATGGTGTAGTGGGCATAAATGTTTATTTTGAGGGGTTGGGGGAGACTGGCTACTTATTTTAAAAAATTTGTGCAATAATAGTGCAGGCTATTGGTGGCATAAATAAAGGAGAAAAAAGTTGTGCAGTTAACCTTTTCAAGAACAGTGGCCACTACAGTGAACATAAATCCCAAATATATTATTGGGTTATCTCATTCACTCCCACCCCAGTGGTAGTTAGTAAAAGAGGTAAATTAAAATTGAAAAATATCAATTATCAATTTACTTATTCATTAATTTTCTCACCAGAGTCGCAGGGGGTGCTGGAGCCTATTCCAGCGAACTACGGCACCAGGGGTGGACACGCCGAATCAGTGGCCAGCCAATGGCAGGTTACAAGGAGACGGACAAACATTTGTGCACAGACCCATATCTAGGGGCAATTTAGAGTGTTCAACCAGCCTACCCTGGATGTTTTTCAGATGTGGGAGGAAACCGGAGTACCCGCAGAAAACCCACGCAAGCCTAAGGAGAACATGCCAACTCCACACGATGAGGACTGACCTGCGATCGAACCCACTACTGCAGAACTGTGATGTTAACCCACTGATCACTGGACAGCGGGTCATTATTTCTCTATATGTTTATTGCCAGCGTGACAGCCTCACAGCTCTGGGGTCCTGGGTTCTAATCCAGGTCATGTCCACCTGTGTGCATGTTCTCCCCGGGCCTGCGTGGGTTTCCTCCGAGTACTCCGGTTTCCTCCCATATTCCAAAAACATACATGGTAGGCGGATTGGACACTCTAAATTGTCCCTAGGTATGGTGTGAATGGTTGTTTGTCTCCTTGTGCCCTGCGATTGGCTGGCCACCAATTCAGGGTGTCCCCTGCCTATGGCCCGGAGTCAGCTGAGATAGGCTCCAGCACCCCCCGCGACCCTAATGAGCATGAAGCGGTTCAGAAAATGAGATGAGATGGGATGAGATGTTTATTGCCCACAAAATACATCCATGCAATAATACTAATACTACAATGGATATGAAACCGTGATCACAAAATATTGTCCCATGGCCACAATTGACCCTTGGGCTGCAAGTCTAAGACCCCTGTCTGATGTGACTGTAATGAAAAAATTTAAGCAAAAAAACAAACATAATTAGCAAATGAAAGGGTGACGGATTGATTCAAATGGTTTCCCCTTACAATGTATTAAATATATTTGAAAAAAAGGTTTGAAAACCATTCAATCTTTCGTAGCTGAAGTTAAATACAACAGAAATGTACTTGATATGCATGACATGTGTTTGGCCAACTTTACAACGTCTTTTTGAGTCTGTATCCGTCTTTGCTACCGCAACCAAGATGGCACCGTTCAAGTGGCAGCCGGTGGCGGTAGCTCCGTCCACTCTTGCTCGCTTTTGTGTTTTTGCTGCTTTTCTTTCTTAATGATTTGATTTGGTGATTCTTAATGATCCCATTTACTTTGATTTGCTTTGTACTTTGTGCTTTTGCTTTGTTGTTCTGTCTAATCACCCTCTTGCTAATGTCACAATGAAATTTCCCGAATACGGGATGAATAAAGTTATCCAATCCAATTGTACTTTATACTAGACTAAGTCAAGGGTGCCCAACTCCAGTCCTTGATGCCCCCTCTCCAGTCTTCCTCCACCAACACACCTGAATCAAATAATCAGGATCATTATCAAGCTTCTGGACAGCTTGTTGATGAGTTGATCATTTGATTCAGGTGAGATTGAGCAGTGAGATATGGAAAGCAGACTAGATAGGGCCGCTCGAAGACGGGAGTTGGGCCCCCCTGAAATAAGTCATACATTTAAATTGATCAATCTTTTGCATACCACTATAGCATGCCGGCATAACACACTTTAAGAACAACTGATCTAGACAATGGATGAATGGCCATTCAACAAGTGAACAAAGTGTCATACTGGCAGAGTCAAAACATTTGTCAGACCCACAATAACAACATCGTACTTGAAATAGCCTGAGCCTGTCAAACACATTATATCACTTACAAAGAATGTGATAAGTACCAGCTAATTAAATCAAAATTCATACAGTGTAAGGGACCAATACCAGCCTGCAGCTTATCCTCCTATGACCTGCCATCCACATGCGTGGACATCACATTTTTGGTTGTCAAAGACTACAATGTTAAATTTTGGACTACAAGGGCTATGCGTCCACGTGACCGGCCGTTTGGTCGCCGGACTTTTGGTCGCCGGACGTTTGGTCGCCCAGACCCAAACAACGGGCGACCAAACGTCCGACGACCAAAAGTCCGGCGACAAAACAAGGTAAAACAACACGGTCTACGCATCAATAAAAGCCAACAATGGCCCTGAGCAGTTTCACTGAGCGGACGTGTGAGTGTATAAGAGTTTGTATGTACATGAGTTGTCCCCTTAGGAAGGGACGTCAGTCAGGGTCTTGGATTGGATTGGATTGGATTGGATTGGATAACTTTATTCATACATTCATACATTTATTCATCCCCCTTAACAAGTTCTCCAACAAAACACAATAAAAGTACGGGAAATTTGGAGCTTTTCTTTAGCTCAATAATTAATAGGGCATTAAGTATGACTAAATAATGATTTGCAGTTTGTATTTAGGGAATTTGAGCAACAATTTTAAATGGTAATTATCAATAACCTTCCGGGGGACCAAAAGTCCGGCGACCAAACGGCCAAGTACCATGCGTCCCCTATGATGTGGACATCATTTTTCTCAGAAATTACATCATGTAAAAAGGTAATTCTTTGTTTTTACACTTATCAGGTCCCATTTAGCCTAAATATCAAAGAGAAAATAAAAACGCATGCCTTGCAAGAGTTTGGGTCTTGGGAGGTTACATTTCTGTTTTTGCTTTAATGTTAAACAATTGATTGCTTCTGCAGTACAACTCCACTTTAAGACACACACACACAATCAGACACATTGGTAGTGTAATCAAGACACACATATGCAACACTTAAAAAAAAGATGAGGGGTTGTAAAGTGCTTCCCAACTGCATTAGCCTGTATCTTTATGCCTTCTCTCCACGTTTGAAGTGCTATTCTCCAATGAGCCTTGAGCAAGGGATTGGGGGAGGGGTTCGCATCAGACATCTTTAAACGACATAAGCTGACTCATGTTTTCGGGTACTGTAACTTCCTGAACTTTTAGCTGTTTCCGTGGGGTTTGTCTAATTGTGGAGAACTTTCTCGTTAGAAAAATTAATTCTATCAGTCTACCAATAGTGGGAGCCGGTTTACCACTTCTGGTACTCTTGGCACACTTTTGAGAGACACTGTTCTCGAGCTTTTCCAAGTCAACTGAGCAAACAAGCTGCATATTTCCCATTTCTAAAACCACAGTGTCTCCACATTACTTTACAAGCTTTAGGCGGAACAAGAGAGATTACTTTACACCACAAGCAGCATTCTCCTTGAGTAATATGGCTGTAAATGACATTGACAGATTTCTGTAGTAAAGCAATTGTGCTTGGAAAGGAGATGAGCTGTAGATGTTGGACTTTTTACAAGTTATGTCCTCCTTTGGCCAAAAGCTCTCAATAAGTCTTAAAGAAATTCTCCTGGAAATGATGGCAAGACTGTGAAATAGCCCTGCCGCATCTACGGCAGTCTATACTGCAGTGGCGGTCCGTGCATTTTCTCGTAGCGCCTTCAACGGGTAAAATCCACTTCCTATCAGCATTTAGTGATTAAATACAAATACTGGAGCTTTTCAGACATTACAACCGGGCCGGGGGGTGATTATCCGGGAAAACACAGCGATGGACGTCAATGGCGAAACGGCAAAAATTGCACTAAAATGGGGTAAAATCCACTTCCTAGCAGCATTTAGTGATTAAATACAAACACTGTTGAAAGTCGAGCCTGTCCTGTCGTATTTCTGGCATAGTCCGTCTTGAAAATGGCTTTAAATCAACACAACAATATATTTGCGTGTGCAGTTCGCTCCAAATACAGTTTGGTAGCTATGGCTAATCACTAGCCAATCATAGTTGGTGAAAGCAATGACATATCCCTACGCCTGGAACAATGCATTGTGGTGTTGCCAACTCGAAATCTGATTGGTTAAAGCAACAGTCTTATCGACGCTTGTTTAATGCAGCAGAGCCCGCAGAACTGATTGTGAAGGCCTTGAAGCAGATTTCTAACCCTGGCAACAAATAATGTTTGAAATGTGATTGGTTAAATGCTTCAATATGAAAACACACATCTGGAAGTAGTGCAACCAGGGGGAAAAGCAATGAAAGGAAGCTAACAGACAATTTGGAATTATTTAATAAGTATTGATGGACAAAATATAATATATGATTCAGATATTTCTTAGGCCAGCAGAGAAGGCCTTGAAGGCCCTGACGGCCCACCACTGCTATACTGTAAGTCTGGGGGTCTTAGGCCATCGTGGAAAGAAACATACACTGTTCCTGTTGGATTGCTTAGCTGGAATTTAGTTATTTGTGGAAATGTGAGGAATTTAAGCAATGAAGCAGGGCAAATTGAACGTTAACCAAAAAATAAACACTTCCCGTGCCGAGGCGGGGGTGACCCCCCTACCACAATGATGGTCATGACATATGACTTTCCTTCCAAGTCTAAATTTGAGTGTTCATTCCTGTAGGTTAACCTTGACCTCTGCTGGCTAGCTGCCCTCCTCTTTCCATTGTTGTTGAAATAGAAACATTCCCTTCAACTGCCCCGGCCTTAACGCCCCCCGCGCATGACTGGATCTCACTTTCCCTGCACAGTCAATGACCTCTCTGTCTCGACTGATAGATGTTTTCTCACCTCCCACACCCTCACAGGGATGCCGTCATGCATGCGGTGCGCCGTTTTCCAAGTTTACCTTCGTCAGCACGCACAAGCTCTAATGTTACCAGCTCAAAAAGAAGAAAAGAGGCATTTTTGATTGCTCGCTATATCTGCACGTCGTGCTTGTCTTGTCATCATATCATCTGCAATGAGATTTTTTTTCTTCAAGGGTGGAGCTTGCAGTTCTCCCTGGGCTGGCTCTCGGTGCCCCCACCAGCTTTTTGAGGATAAGCGGTTCATAAAATGAATGAAGGCTCCAGCACCTCTGGCGACCCTTGTGAGAATAAGTGGTTCAGTAAATGAACAAATGAATGAATTGTAACTGTTACTTGAGTTACTCTCATTGATCCATGTGATTAAAGGGTGTGGGTTGGTGGGTTAAGGGATTATTTTTCATTTTGGAGGTAAAATATCCCATTCTCATTTTCTCAACCGCTTTATCCTCATTAGGGTCGTGGGGGGTGCTGGAGCCTATCCCAGCTGACTTCGGGACAGAGGTGGGGGACACCCTGAATGGCTGGACGGCCATTCACAGGGCACAAGGAGACAAACAACCATTCACGCTCACACTCAAGAGTGTGCAATCAGTTTACCATGTGTATCTTTGGAATGTGGGAGGAAATCAGAGTACCTGGAGAAAACCCACACAGGCCCGGGGAGAACATGTAAACTCCACACAGGTGGACGTGACCTGGATTTGAACCCAGGACTCTAGAGCTATGAGGCCGACGCGCTAACCACTCGAAAAAATGTCTCCTTTAAATTCAATTAAATAAGAAAGACGTATTTAATACCTGACAACTGTATCCATAAAAAGCTGATGTTTATTACATTAAAAAAAAACAACTACGACTGTTATGCGCCCCCTCCAAAATAAAATGACGATTAACTGAGTGTCAATTCAGTGCTGACTTTAACCCTTGCATCTCATCTTTTTTTCTCCTTTTTAACGATACAATACGTCAACCACTAAAAAGCATAATACGTACGTAGTTGAGCAGTGAATTGAGGACTAAAAATCTACAGGTGTTTGAGGACGCCTAGCGGTTAACTTGTGTTACTATGCTTCCCATATTAGAGTCATGACATTTGAGTTACAGTAAACCATTGGTTGTCATAAAATGCCATCGACTAACTTTTAAGGCAACACAACAAACCAAGTATATGAAGTGAAATAATAAAAGGCTCCTTAGTTTAAAATGAGCGGCCCGGTTGACGAATAGTTAGCACATCGGCCTCACAGTTCTGGAGTCAAGGGTTCGATCCCAAGTCAGTCTTTACTGTGTGGAGTTTGTATGATTTCCCCAGGCTTGCATAGGTTTTCACCGGGTATTCTGGTTTCCTTCCACATCCCAAAAACATGAATGGTAGGCTGGTTGAACACTGTAAATTGCCCCTCAGTATGAGTGTGAGCATGAATGGTTGTCTGTCTGCTTGTGCCCTGCGATTGGCTGGCCACAGATTCAAGGTGTTCTCTGCCTGGGGCCCATAGTTAGCTGGGATAGGCTCTAGCACCCCCTGCAACTCTGGTCAGGATAAGCGGTTCAGAAAATGAAGGAATGAATGAATGGTAAATGTCACTGACACACTGAATTTCTAAGGGATGTATAGTTGTAGAGGTAGGCTATATCCAATGAAAGTAGCACTGGACTTTAAAATTCTACTTCGAATGCTGATTTTTTTGGCACCATTGAAATTTGAATACTGTCTTTTTTTCAGCATTAAAATTCGGCCACAGCAAAATTCAAGTCACAAAATATTTCGTCACAAACAGAAAACAAAACAAATAAACTACAGAATTAGGGTGGCCCGGCGGTTGAGTGGTTAGCGCATCGGCCTCAAATCCAGGTCGGTCCTCCAGTAAGGAGTTTGCATTTTGGCCCCGGGCCTGCGTAGGTTTTCTCCGGGTACTCCGGTTTCCTCCCCAATTTCCAAAGACATGCATGGTAGGGTTATTGGATACTTTAAATTGCCCCCTAGGTATGGGTGTGAGCGTGAATGGTTGTTTGTCTCCTTGTGCCCTGCGATTGGCTAGCCACCAATTCAGGGTGTCCTGAAGTCAGCTGGGATAGGCTTCAGCACCCCCCACGACCCTAGTGAGGATAAAGCGGTTCAGAAAATGAGATGAGAGAAGTGCAAAGTGCAAAGACAATATTTTCAACAAGGTTTTTAATCTGTAAACAAAACAATATGCACCATCTATATATATATATATATGTATATATATATATATATATATATATATATATATATATATATATATATATGTGTATATATATATATATGTGTGTATATATATATATATATATATATATACACACATATATATATATATATATATATATATATATATATATACACATATATATATATATATATATATATATATATATATATATATATATATATTACCTAAAGTGATAAAAATGATAATATTAAGACGGAACCTATTGGCACAATGATGATTTAAAAAAATAAATAAATCCACTTTGAAGTTGTAATCCGAGTCGGATTGTAATCATATTGTTATTAATAGTAGGCAGACAAATATAAACCTATTGTGTTCTATTGAAGACCATTTCAAGTATAAGTGTTGCTTATCCCCTCAAAAGATGACGCTTAAATAATGACACACATCTTTGATTTCCATGCCATCGCTTGATCATAGCCGTTCCTTTCCGACTTGTTGAGCTCATCAAACAACCCGCTGTCAATCATCTCCTTCTGCCACGACACAGGAACAGCGCCTGTGCTGAACTCCTTAGAGAAGTTCTCATCCCTGGCATCCAGATCAATGTCTCCGAGCTCCGATGTGTCGTTGAAAAAACTTGTGTCTTTGATGTACACCACTTTGGGCTTTGGCATCCAAGGAGGCTCCAAAGTTTGCGCCTCCAGGCGATGGAAATTAATGTCCATGAAAAATGTGTGTTTCCGTGGGTCATCACCTCTGGTGTATAAAAAACAAACAGCATTTAGACAGAAAATGTTCTTAGAAAGGCAGCCGGCATAACACTAAAGGATGAGAGAATTTTGGTTTTCATACCGGTGCTCTGCAATCTGGACACTTTAGAACACAAATCTAAACTCATCTTTACCGCCCTCCACATTGGAGTTAGGGCTTCCTTAAGGGGGCCCTTATCAATACCCAACAAGGCCTGCCATAACTAATCAACTAATTAACAAATAACATTTTCATTTCCATTCATCTAGGCGGCCCGGCGGATGAGTGTTTAGCGCATCACCCTCACAGAGGGAGACATGGGTTTAAATCCAGGTCGGTCTACCTGTGTGGAGTTTGCATGTTCTCCCCGGGCCTGTGTGGGTTTTCTCCAGGTACTCCGATTTCCTCCCACATTCCAAAGATACGCATGGTAAGCTGATTGGACACTCTAAATTGCCCCTAGGTATGAGTGTGAGCTTGAATGGTTGTTTGTCTCCTTGTGCCCTGCGAATGGCCGTCCAGCAATTCAGGGTGTCCCCCACCTCTGTCCCGAAGTCAGCTGGGATAAGCTCCAGCACCCCCCGTGACCCTAGTGACGATAAAGCGGTTCAGAAAATGAAATGACCACCACCAAGTGGGAATCGATCACACGCTTGCCCTCACCAAAGTCAGGAGAGTGAACACCTACACCAAGGGTGGCGAACACATGGTTATCAAGCCGCATGCTCTTTGCTTCTTGTCATATTTTGAATATACTGTAGCTCTTTGACTCGTTTTCTCTTATTTTTATTTTCTCTTAAAACACTCAAATTCATCAGGGCCGATTAAAAACAAATAATGTATTATATTTAAAAAATAATTTGGCAGGTTGGATATTTTTTATGCTTTGACCCTCACAGTTTAAAATGTTGGCTCTTTGTGTCTAACTTGTTCGCCACCCCTGCCTTACACCGTCAAATGGCTCCTCACAAGAACACCCAACCTCAAAACTGTAAGCAGAGAAGCCACCCACTAGCATACCATGCTACCACCTTACTCTATGCCAAGGGTGTCAGACTCGGGTTGGTTCGCGGGCCGCTTTAACGTCGACTTGATTTCACCTGGGCCGGACCATTTTAGATATAATATTTAGATTTTTTTTAATAAATGGATTAAAAGAACTGGATTAAAATCTCTGAATATTCAGTTTTTAATCGATCTTAAACAATGTTTATTTTAGCTTTTTTAATTTTTAGATTTTACAAAATGATTTTTGAACTAAAAACAGAAAAAAATGATTAGAAAATTACAATTATTGATATAAAAGGGGGAAATCAGGAAATTTAATATACATCTATACTCTTCATTTTAATTTGATCCTAAAACTGAAAGTCGGCACTCATGATTTACTTTCCCGGGCCACACAAAATGATGCGGCGGGCCAGATTTGGCCCCCGGGCCGCCACTTTGACACATGTGCTCTATGCCATTCTTAAAAAAACCTGCCATAAACAAAAATCACACCACTACTTCACCTTCCACATGCCATTAAGATGGCATCACTTGAACAAATAAATTGAAACATCCGTTTTGAGGCAACCTGAGAAAACATTGCAATCTCAAAACCCCAACAAACTTCAGAGAACACCCATGCTTTGTACTTACTTGCACCCAAGCCGATGTGCTACCTTTTTCTTAAGCAGGCAACAAATGATGTCCTTGGTAGCAGGGTCGAATCCCTTGTGGTGAAACTTGCACAAGTCTTCATGGGTTCTGCGGGCCACCTCACTTTTCTGCACCTTTTCGCGGAAGTCTCTGAATGGCAGGCGAGCGGCCACCATTTCGTAGATGCTGCAGCCCAATGCCCACCAGTCCACAGATGTGCTGTAGTACTGTTGCTTCAGAATCTCAGGGGCCATGTAACCAGTTGTTCCAGCCTGAAGACACACACAAGTCAAAATGACTGGCAACATTTTCACTTTTGATATCGAGGCAGCGGCCCGGCGACTGAGTGGTTAGTGCGTCGGCCTCACAGTGGGGGACCTGGGTTCAAATCCAGGTCAGTCCACCTGTGTGGAGTTTGCATGTTCTCCCTGGGCCTGCATGGGTTTTCTCCGAGTACTCCGGTTTCCCCCCACATTCCAAAGACATGCATGGTAGGCTGATTGGACACTCTAAATTGCCCCTAGGTATGAGTGTGAGCGTGAATGGTTGTTTGTCTTCTTGTGCCCTGCGATTGGCTGGCCACCAATTCAGGGTGTCAGCTGGGATAGGCTCCAGCACCCCCCACGACCATAGTGAGGATAAAGTTGTTCAGCAAATGAGATGAGAAGAACAATAAAGCCAAATTCAAATAAGTGTGGTTTGTGTGTATTTTGGCTGGCCACCAGTTCAGGATAGGCTCCAGCACCCCCTGTGACCCTAGTGAGGATAAAGCGGTTCAGAAAATGAGATGAGATATTGAGGCAACCCCAAATCGCGGTTAATTAATCAGCCCTGATGAAAAAAATCAAAAATCGAGCTCAAAGAGAGATACTAGTCCAGCACAGACAATTGAAACAATGAGGTTTCTGCAGCAAACAATTAATTGCAATTGTAAGTAACCAGACTGGTTAAAGGTGTTGTGGTGATGAGTTGGAAACCTGCACCCAACCTTTGTGGAATATGTAATAGAGTATGCCGTATTATTCACAATGGCTTTCTGATTCCAGTAGAGCACAGAGTTTCAAAGTGCAGATCAAGCTAGAATAAGGTCCCTAGACTAACCTTTTGGCAGATAGTTTTCCCTTTTGGCAGCTCGACCGCTAATCCGAGGTCTGACAGTCTGCAATGGCCATGACCGTCAAGCAGCACATTTTCCGGCTTCAAGTCACGATACACAATATTCATCGAGTGAAGGTGAAGGAGGCCCATGATCATCTGGGCTGTATAGAAAACCACACGGTCCATCCGGAGACCCCGTTCTCCGAGTTCATAGATGTGGAACCGGAGGTCTCCTCCATTCATCAAGTCCATAACCAGGCACAAATGGGTACCGTTATCGTAGGCGTAGGCCAGTTTCATAATGAAAAGACTGTTAACCTTCTCCAGTATCTTCTTCTCTTGAAGGGCCAACCTCTCACCACCATTCTTCTTCAAACTCCTTTTGTCTAGCTTCTTGCAAGCATACATCTGTCCCGTAATCTTCACTTGCACTGCACACACCTGCAATACAGAACTCAGTTTATAGCACTAATCTGATCTTCTATTGCTCGATAACAAAGCAGCTGTTGGAAAAACCCACCTCACCGAAACCACCTTTCCCCAATTTCCGAAACTCCTGAAAGTATTTATCGTTAATCGTTTGTTTCTCGTACTCTTTCCATTGTAGAAACCTGAAAAAGAAGGGACTCCGCAGGTACTCCGAGAAAGGTTTCCCCCGAAGAAAATCTCTTGTGGCTTCTCTCATCTGGTTCACCGTTGACTCATCAAAATGCTCGCATGTTTCTACAGCGTCTCCTTTGAGAAAACTCCTAGAGTCGGGGTGTCGGATCTTCGCCAGAATTATCCGCCTGGTCTTTGCTTGGGCGTCTTCTTCTGCAATGCTCCATTCTCCTAACTCTTCCAGTAACTCAATGGCGGCAATGTACTGGGGATTACAGCTGAGAAGAAACTGCCGAAATAATGTCCTTCCAATGGGTTGCTGTTCACAAAGCGACTCATACTGCTTCATTTCAGCTTCCTGCAGAGCTAACGAGTTATTTGGCATGGGCAAAGACAAGGACAGTCTCTGCTTTCTCACCTCATTCCCGTCCATCCCGAGCCTTGAGGTAGGCTGCTTTGGCCACCAGTTCCTTCACCAGCAGAGTGTCAGGCAAAGTAGTCGCCCCATCCCTAAACCGTGGGGACCCACTTCAGGCATCGACACGGCTGTAGCACTCATAGAGCTCACGCAAGCATCCCTTCAGTCTTCCCACACCTCTTTAGGTATTAAAAGTACAACTATGTGCTGGGATTTGTTGGCACTCAGGGAAAGCAACTTATGTGGTTTGAACTTAAGAGGCTTTAGCCAAGTTTATTTTTAGGAGAGGCAAGTGCACGTGTGCAGTAAATGGGCTGCCATCTCACGTCACAGGTGGCAGGACCCAAGTGAAAATTAATAAATCCTTGCATAGATTGCATAGTCAAACCACATGAATTTGTTATGTATATATTATGTATATATATAAACAAATGGCTGAATGTTAAGACCAACTGTATGTATACATGTACATCTATGTGTATGTATGTATATGTATATTTATATATGTATGTAAATGTATATATATATATATATATATATTTCAGCAACACGCTTATTCATTTATATATTCATTTATTTATATATTTATTTATTTATTACCTATCTATTTATGTCTAAAATTTCTTTTCCTGTGTCTGCATTCCCACCCTCTTGCTACTATGACAATGAAATTTCTCGAATATGGGATGAATAAAGTTATCTAATCTAATCTAATGTTCATTGGCCATATGGATGACCTTCCACACCATCTGTGGGTTCTTCATACCTGTCAACTTATACAATTTTCCCGTACTTTATATGTTTTTTGATCATTTCAAATTGTGTACGCCATATAACAACTTTTGTACGGGATTGTTTTTAAAAATGTTTGTTGTAAAACCGATCTCATTTTACCCAATTTCGGCTCTAATAAGGATCATCTCAGTCACTGGTAGCAGACAAAAACGTGATCTGACTGCTAAATAGTATTGTCATGCTTTAAGCATGATATGTGCAAGCTCATTCCCCTTTCACCTATCCGCCTTTTCACTCTATAGAAATATAGCACATCAGAAAGCCGTCCAGCCGTTTGGAGAATTTTTTTAGACTTTTACATGCGCCCTATGTGAGAAAATATGTACCGCGTTGCATTTGTAAGATTTTTTATCGATTAGTAAGGAGAATTGCAATCATTATTAAGGGAGCAATTGGCCGAGGTTGACAGGTATGGTTCTTTATCTTTATCAGCAACATGCTTATTTATTTAATTATATATTTATTTATATATTTATTTATTTATTACCTATTTATTTGTCTAAAATATTTATTTATATATTTATTAACTTATTTATTACCTATTTATTTATGTCTAAAATATGTATTTATATATTTATTTATTTATTAACTTATTTATTACCTATTTATTTGTCTAAAATATTTATTTATATATTTATTTATTTATTAACTTATTTATTACCTATCTATTTATGTCTAAAATGTCTTTTCCTGTGTCTGTATTCTCGCCCTCTTGCTACTGTGACAATGAAATTTCCTGAATACGGGATGAATAAAGTTATCTAATCTAATCTAATGTTAATGCACTGCTGGAAAAAAATTAAAGCAGCACTTAAAAAAACATTAGATACATCAGATCTCCATATGAAGTTGGGTATCTATACAAATACATGGCCCTTAGCCTGGTGCTTTTTCTTGCCAAATAAATTGAATTGAATTGAAAAATAATAACAGGGCAATGTCTTAGGAACAAAAGGATACCAAGTCTTTTAATGGAAATTAAAAGAAAAATCAACTTCCCCATTGTGTAGACACCCTATAATCAGTGTGAAATGAAGATGTGTCAGGCTAGTCCATTTTTTCAAAAACGTAATTTCTGCAACTCAAAATGCTTTTCAGTAGCTGGTGAGGCCTCCACAAGCTTCTAAGCATACTTGACAATGTCACGGAATCCTCCTAATGAGACGACGTATAGTGGCCTAAAAGACCGAAACATAATGTCCCACAGATGTTCTATTGGGTTTAAATTAGGGGATCAAGAATAACATTCTTTTTTTTTTTCAATTTCTTCATTCTCCATAGGGGTCGGCAACCCAAAATGTTTAAAGAGCCATATTGGACAAATAAAAACAAATATATCTGGAGTCACAAAAAAAATCTAAAAGCCTTATAATGTAGTATGTATCTATATTAGCCTACTATCAAAATGACTAAGATGGTTAAAAATAAATCATGGGCATTCATGGGTAACTGTTTACTTTTGCTGCAGTGTATTCTGTAGAGAACAACGCACCACATGACTGCTGTTGTATGACGCCACTTCAAGTTTAACTTCATTACAATATTAATGATTTAGAGGCAATCCACTTCGAAAATGTATTTTTGCACTCCTAATTTCTCCAGAAGTTATGTTATGTCATACCCATGACAAGCATCATGTCATTATTATGACAGTGTTACAATACGAATTCAAATATTGATTTTTTTTTTTATTGCCAACAACATCCTATTCATAATAGCATGATTTATAGAGGGTGAAGGTCACTCGACCCACTCATTTTATGTGGGTGACATAGTAACATTTAGCCACCTTAGCTTCAGGGGTTTTGGTTTAAAAATAAAAAAATAAATTGCACAAGGAAAAGTGATGTAATATGCTACTGTAAATTGATACTTCAAGTAGACCATTCAAGTCAGTGCAGGAAGTGAGAAAATAATCCAATCACAATATGGAATTATTGCATGAATCAGTGCTTCCTTGTTCAAAATCGTAATGATTTTTTTGTTGTTCTTTTTGCCTACATATATATGAACACACTTTTTTTAATTAAGAAAAATTGGGAAAAAGTGTGTTCTTATTTGCCATGTTTATTTAAATACAATAAGATTACAACTTTGGGAAAAACCTACCAAAAAAAGAAGGTAAATCAACCAATTCACAGCCATCCACCCACTTTTATTTGTAAAAACAGTCACATTGTTGACATTTGGCAATCATCCCCACAAAAAAACTCTAAAGCTACCAGGTGACCAAAGTGTCCTCCTCTGTGACCCGTTCGCCTTCCACATCGATCAGCGCGCGAGGGAGGAGTTAAAGTTTGTTCGGTATCCCCCCGGTCAGTTAGTCACCCATTGCTGACACTGTGAGTACTGGAACATGCAATCAAATGGCCGAGGCGAGTTGTAGACAGCGGCTCTGCACGGGGCTTCACAATGATCACGGCCTGATCTGTGAGCACCACCTGCTGCATTCAGGTGAAGTCTATGAATCACAGCACTAACGGCGCTGGCCTTATTTGCCGATCCGTTGAACCACCCAGTCTTGCTGGCAGAGGGGGCAGCGATTGTTCTGCTTCACCCAAAGCGACATGCAGCAGTTATGGAAGGAATGGTTACATTCCCCCCAAACAACTGCAGGAAAAAGCAAAAAGATTTGATAGTGAGCATTAATGAACAGTATGGTCATAAATCCCTTTTAAAAGTAAATACAAGAGGCAACAATGGTCCGTCCCTTGAGTTAAGAGTTAACCAATTTAATAATATGTCCATTTTAAATTCTGAGTGTCAACAAATCTCTAAAAATTGGAGTCAATCCCGGTCTGAAAATGGATCGAGGAGACCCATTTCTCAAGTCCAAAAAATAGAAACATTGACCCGTTCTTGTCTAATACAGTCCTCCAACCGTTCAATTGCCTTGGTTTCATTGTCGCAGCTTCCTGTAAAGGAGAGCTGCCCCACTCAAACTTGATTGGACGTCTATCGTCAACAATGGCAGTGAAATGTAACCAGTCAATGCCAGCCACTACAATTGAAACAGATTCGATGTATATTACTGTCAATGGCAGTGAAAGATTTGCGGGCTACAAACAACAAAAATAATCTTGAGGAATTACAGAATTGACATATAAAGTACTGCTCTACTTACGAAAAAAGTTCTGGAACCAATTACATTTGTAAGTAGGAGGTACGAATGTAACAAAATACATCCCTAGTTATGATCACCATCTAGTGCAAGGGTGTCTGACTCAGGTTGGTTCGCGGGCCGCGTTAACGTCAACTCGATTTCATGTGGGCCGGACCATTTTAGATATATTTAGATTTTTTTTAATAAATGGAATAAAAGAACTGGATTAAAAGCTCTGAATATTCCGTTTTTTATAGATCTAAAACAATGTTTATTTTAGCTTTTTTAAAATATATTTTTAGATTTTACAAAATTATTTTTAAACTAAAAACACAGAAAAATGATTAAAAAAATACAATTATTGATTTAAATGGGGGGAAATCAGGAAATTTAATATACATCTATTCTCTTCATTTTAATTTGATCCTAAAACAGAAAGTCGGCACTCATGAATTACTTTCCCGGGCCACACAAAATGATGCGACGGGCCGGATTTGGCCCCCGGGCCGCCACTTTGACACAGATCTAGTGCATGTATTTCACTTGTGATAAGCAGCTAAACATAGCCATGTGTATTTTTACAGCTGACAATATCTTACCGACACAATCCTCTTGCTTGTTTTCCGCCTGGCATCGGAGACAAGCATCTAGGAAATGGAGAAACGTGCTTATTTTGGACGTAAACCCTCGGCCGGCCGGCATTTTAATGGAGAGTTGCCGGGCTAAGAAGCTAACGTCGACACACTCACCCATCACTTGCACCCGGCAAATGGCACAAGTATCGCATTCGACATCCCAACTCCACATAGCCACGGCATTCCACTTTTTTAGGGAAAACATCTTGTCACCGCCCGACTTGGAGCCAGTTGTAGTGTTGTGGGAGAGAACTATACCGAGTTCGTCGCTGTCATCCATGTCTGCAATTTCAATCGCCACACAAGTTAGCTTAGCAAAGCTAGCCGAGCAAAATGGACGGAAAAGGCAAAGGTTCAATTGACAGTGACGGCTTTCTACCGTTAGGCAGCGCTACGATATCAACCAAAGTGCTAGCTAGGGTGGGATTGAGAAATAATACTACACATTATATACATATAAATAAATAAATTTAGGGTCAAACGATGGAGAAAAACAACTTGAAAAACATGCAGACCTAATTTATAGACTGCCCTTGTAGCATCACGACAGTCACGTGTGTCGCCACTAGAGGACGCCACAACGACAGCTAACTAGTACAACTTAATCTCTTGCAGTTGCAGATTGAATTTTAATTAATTTGTTTTTAATGAACAAAACTACGGAAGCTTTAATTAATGTATTTATGGTGTTGTTTTTTTAATTAATTATTTTTTGAAAAGTCCATTTTCTAAATTCATTTATTTTCTGGGGTTGATTTAAAAATAATAATAATAATAATCCAGGGTGTCCCCCGCCTGGTGTTTGAAGTTGGTTGGGATAGGCTCCAGCACCCCTTGCCACCCTTGTGGGGGAAACCGACACGGAAGATGTATGAATGAATGAATAATTGTTCTGTTTACATTAGTTGATATAAACGTAAATATTCATATAGAAGTAAATATTCATATGATAATAAAATAATAATATGTAATTTCTGAGGATAATGTGTAATAAATTACTTAAAAACACAATTTACCTCAAAACTGTAAATAATTTATTGACAATGGTTGTTTTGGTTTAGTATTGTGAAAGTGAGAGTTTTCATGGTATTTGTTTAGCAAATCGTATCATATCGTGAGGTATTAATTACCCCTAATGACCTATAATTATGGTACACATCATTTATTGGGGCCTAGTGGATTGAGTGGTTAGCACGTTGGCCTCACAGCTTTGGGGTCCTGGGTTCAAATCCAGGTCGGTCGGTTTCCATGTTCTCCCCGGGCCTGCGTGGGTTTTCTCCCGGTACTCCCGTTTGCTCCCACATGCATAGTAGGCTGATTGGACACTCTAAATTGCCCCTAGGTATGAGTGTGAGAGTGAATGGTTGCCTGTCTCCTCGTGCCCACCGATTCAGGGTGTCCCCCACCTCTGCCCTGAAGTAAGCAGGTTTAGGCTCCAGTACCCCCTGCGACCCTAGTGAGGGTAAAGCGGTTAAGAAAATGAGATGAGATCATTTATTGGAAATCATATTTCAGACTTCACTGTGAGAACCTCATCTCATCTAATTTTCTGAACCGTTTCATCCTCATTGAGCTCACGGGGGTGCTGGAGCCTATCCCAGCTGACTCTGGGCCAGAGGCGGGGCACACCCTGAATCGGTGACCAGCCGATCGCAGGGCACAAGGAGACGGACAACACTCATACCTATGCATGTCTTTGGAATGTGGGAGGAAACCGGAGCACCCGAAGGAAACCGGAGCACCCGGAGGAAACCGGAGCACCCGGAGGAAACCAGAGCAGCCAGAGGAAACCCACGCAGGCCCGGGGAGAACATGTAAACTCCACACACATGGACATGACCTGGATTTGAACCCAGGACCCCAGAGCTGTGAGGCCAGCACGCTAACTACTTGCTCCACTGGACTGCCCACTGTGAGAACCATTTCCATTAAATGCCATGAATAACTAATAATGTTACCCTGCGCTTTGAGTCTTGCTTATTATGTTCTGGAAAGGTGTAAAAAACTAAACACGTTTAATGCTGGCTGGTTGGCTGTAACTGTCTGTAATGATGACTCTCCATGTCATCCTCCATATTTTTCTTCGTGACCTTGCTTCGCACTCTGAACCTGCTCGCTCGCCGTACATGTCGTCACGTCAGCTTGTTTGGGCCCCCAATTCAAAGATGCTGGATTTCGCTTTGCCTCCGCTTCAGGCTTAAATTTTGGAAGTGGAAACATGGCTCTTTACGCAGAGGGGAGCCGGGGCTTCTACTTCAACACCGTCCTGTCGTTGGCTCGCTCGCTGGCGGCGCACCGGCAGGCGCCCCTCGAAAAGGTGAGCGCCTTACTTAGCATCAATGCTAAACATCCCGCAGCAGAAGTGTTTGGAATGGAACTTCTCCATTTTACTTTGCGACACAAATGCCAGTGCTTTGCAGGCATGTTTCCTTTGATTCCGTTTGATTCATGGTGTAGGTGAACCGAGGTATATGAATTGGTAAAGTTAAGTCGAAGAATGTATTGACAGCTAGGTGTTATTAACTCCTAATCCACCTGCCCATCGTCAGTCAATACAGCTGACAGCTAATGTCAATATCAGGGGTGGGCAAACTATTCCACAAAGGGTCGTAGTGGGGGCGGGTTTTCATTCTAACCCATAAAGAAGACACCTTTTCACCAATCTGGTGTCCTACAAGTGCAATCAGTGGATTGCAGTCAGGTGCTTCTTGTTTTCTACGGAAATCTCATTGTCAACGTGTCTGTTACTGATCGGTTTGAACAAAAACTTGCGCCCCCCTTGAGGACCGGTTTGCCCACCCCTGGTCTATATACTACCAGTATACCAGTATAGTATAAGTGATTGTGCTGAGAGCCAGTGTCATATATACTACCATCTCATCTCATTTTATCCTCATTAGGCTCACAGGGGGGTGCTGGAGCCTATCCCAGCTGACTCCGGGCCAGAGGCGGGGGACACCCCAAATCGGTGGCCAGCCAATCGCAGGGCACAAGGAGACGGACAACCATGCACACTCACACCCATACCTAGAGGCAATTTAGAGTGTCCAATCAGCCTACCATGCACATTTTTGGAATGTGGGAGGAAACCAGAGTACCCGGAGGAAACCCACGCAGGCCCGGGGAGTACATGCAAACTCCACACAGGTGGACGTGACCTGGATTTGAACTCAGGACCCCAGAGCTGTGAGGCCCACGTGCTAACCACTCACTCCACCGGGCCGCTATATACTACCAGTATAGTATAATTGATTGTGCTGACAGCTGGTGTCTATATCAGTGGTTGTTAACCTGGGTTCGATCGAACCCTAGGGGTTCGGTGAGTCGGTCTCAGGGGTTCAGTGGAGCCTCTGCCACGGAGGTCAAGACACATCGACTCATCATGTCTATTCATGATAACATGCCCCGCTTGATCATCACTGCTGGCTGCAGATGGTCATGTGACATTGCTTGGCCAATTAGTGCTGCGAGGAATTTATATATCTTGAATTTGAAAAAAAAAATCACATTTTATTTTACACTAAAGTAGGGTTCGGTGAATGCGCATATGAAACTGGTGGGGTTTGGTGAATGCACATATAAAACTGGTGGGGTTCGGTAGCTCCAACAAGGTTAAGAACCACTGGTCTATATACTATCAGCATATCAATATTGTGTAAGTGACTTTGCTGGCTTGTTTAAGATGACTTTCCAGCTTGCTCCACTTGCAAACCATGGACTCGTTTATGTTGAGGTACCTCGCTGCAGCTCGATTTCCATGATCCTCCGTGTAGCGCAGGGGTCGGGAACCTTTTTGACGAAGAGCCATAAACAATTCATATTTTCAAACATTATTCCTTGAGAGCCATACTCAGAATTTTTTTTCACTGTTGCTAATCAATGAGTATCAATGAGAGTATGAATGCAGAAGAGTCTAATGAAGAAAAAATGTGATTTAAAAAGGCGCTAACCAGCGGTTCCCATATTTTACCACACAGGTTATCAGAGAGCCATATACACCCATCTAAAGAGCCACATATGGCTCCCGAGCACTAGGTTCCCTAGCCCTGGCGTAGCGGATAGCTGCCAGTTTAAACTGTGCCTTGTATGCGTGTCTCTTTGTAGGAGCCATTTTCGGCGGTCATACTGATATTGTTTTGCACAATGCATACCTGCATAATTTATAGGTACATGCTCTATTCTTAAATAAAACGCCCCCCTTTCACACCTGCATACTGTCGTCCGTTACGTCCATATTTTCACTTTAGCGTAGGCATGGGCAAACTACAGCCCGCGGGCCATATACGGCCCGTTAGGCTTTTTAATCCGGCCCGCCGACGTTGTCCAAATTATAGTAATAATCAATGACCTCATTCATTTCCCTTTCCCCTGCAATACCCTCGCTTCTCCGATAGATGGTGCACTAACTCCAAATTTTGATGCACTGGCAAAAAAGTGAGAACAACAACACAGTTCCCACTGAAATGTGAGTTTCTCTACTGTGTTAAAAATAGCAACTTGCACATGTACGCACAGCAGCAGTACAGTAGCTTAATTAACATGCCACTCATCACTCTCAATTTAAAGACTGCTTTCTTTCATTGAATAATAATATGTTCTTAATGTTGAGAGTAAATTTGAAAATAAATTTTCACCTTCAATTGTGTCTTTTTTCTTACATTTCAATCCCCAGGTTTGATAAATTACATTGCGTGTCCAAATGCTCCTGGCCCGGCCCCTCTGTCAAATTTTAGTATCCATTCTGGCCCGCAAGTCAAAAAGTTTGCCCACCACTGCTTTAGCGCATCACTTTGGGGAAATTTTTTGACTTTTAAGTGTGCCCTATAAGTGTGAAAATAGGGTAGTACCAGTTTGTCTTGCACCCCCAGGTGCAGAAGCTACAATGCATGTGTCCCGTGGACTTGCGAGGAGTCTTCCAGCTGGACGAGAGGCGACGGGACGCGGTTCTTGCCTTAGGCATATTCTTGGTGGAGTCCAACCTGCAGGTACGCTGCATCTATCATGAGGATAGCTCACTTATATTCATCATAACGCTAAGTAGTACACCACACTTTCGTCGCAGCACAAAGACTCCATCATGCCCTACCTTCTTGGACTACTCAAAGGACTTCCAAGAGTGCAGTGGATCGAAGAGAGCTCAGAACGCAAAGGACGAGGTAAGAATCGAACTGTTCTTTTTTTCAAGAAATCAAAGTGAATTGAACAAGTCCTCTCTGGACGTTTTTGTCTGAACAGAGATTTGATCCTGCGAAGATCTTAACCGCCATGCTCGTATTGTGCCTTTCCACAGTGACTCTTCCTGTTGCGGAAAACTTCAGTTTCTGTTTTGTGACACTGCTATCAGATGTTGCCCAGCGAGATGAAATTTTGCGTGGCCAGGTGCGTGTGTGTCTTTGTTTTATTGTATGCCTATGTGTACCTGTATATATGCGGGTGTTTGTCCATTTTTGTATGGATGTGCTTCTGAATGCAGCTCTTTTTGTGTCTGTGGGCATGTCTCTCTTAGTTTGTTTCTTTCTCAATTATGTGTACTTGTGTATGTGTCTCCATGATCTGTCCATTTGTCCATGTTTGTGTCTGTTTGCATATACAGTGATACCTCTACTTACAGATGCCTCTAAATCCAAAATTTTCAGGTTAAAACACACTTTGATATGGAAATGACTGCTCCAATATACAAAAACAAGATCCAAGTTACCTTAAATACACCAAAACCTAAATACATTTGGTGTATCCGTTATTATATTTTGAAATTGTCCTGCTTGACACTCCACTGGCTTCTTATGGCTTCACTACAGAAACTCTCTTTTGACTGCCCTCTTTATTTAAAATTATTGGTTCGAATTAAATGAAGTAGCAGGCTTTGTTATCCATCAAGGAAAAACAGAAGATAAGTAAGTGGCGTGCGGTTGACTGTTATTGCAAGGCAACGCAGGCCCTATCCACTAGCATCACTATGCTATTGAAGCAGAAGGAAGCATTAAAAGCCACAACTCCTTGGCATGGCTTCTCTGTATTGAACGACAAATTGGAGAGACTGGTACTCCTTTGGAGTTCTATTTCATGCTAAGTTGCTTTGAATTCATGTTTTGAAGTTGTTTATGTGCATGTGTTCGTGTGCTAACATTAGCTTCCTCCATGCACTGCACTGTACTCCATGCTTGTTATTCAATTTAATACATTAAAAAATAATTTTCTCTCTTGTGTGTTTCTCTCACCTTTCATACAAAATTGTGAGACTTTGATCATTTTTAAAGAGTTCAGTTGGTAGATTTTTTGAGGACCATGGAACGGATTAGACAATTTACATATAAAGTTCTGGTCTACTTACAAAAAATCCCAGGTTATGAAACTAATTCTTGAACCAATTAATTTTGTAAGTTAGGTAAGATTCTGTGATGGCTATTTCAGATCCTTGAGACCATCATGGACGTCATGCGAGCCCTTCAAGAGCTGTGCACGAACCCCCTGTCCCAGGATAAAGGTGTGCTGATCACACACTTCCTGTTCCTCAACCAATGGCGGGCCTCCATTTTCATGACTTTCCGTTTTACTTTTAGGTCCCAACTATGTGGATTACACATGTCGCTATACAGTCCCCACACTGCTGGGTGTGGCGCGTGCCTTCGGTCGATACAGCAACACTGATGAGCCGCTACTCTCCAAATTGTTCCCGCGGCCGGTAGCGCCCCCCCTGACGGCTGCAGACGACAGCGACGCTGCACGGAGACGCTCCTTCAATGACTTCCGCTCCATCCTGCCCAGCTCCTTTCTCACCGTGTTCCCTGGGGACACCTTGAGGCGCAAGGGTTCGTCTGTGTCCTCTGCCTCACAGCAGGTGCATACTCTGTTTAAAAAATATAAAATAAAAAAAAACCCTAAACCTTAATATACACCATATTGCGGCCTGGTGGATGAGTGGTTAGCCCATCAGCTTCACAGTTCTGGGGTCCGGTTCAAATCCAGGTCAGTCCACCTATGTGGCGTTAACATGGTAGGGTGGTTGGACAATCTAAATTGCCACCAGGTATGGGTGTGAGCGTGACTGGTTGTTTGTCTCCTCGTGCCCTGCGATTGGCTGGCCAAGAATTCAGGGTGTCCCATGCCTCGTGCCTGAAGTTAGCTGGGATAGGCTCCATCAACCCTCTTGACCCTAGTGAGGATAATGCAGTTCAGAAGATGAATTAATGAATGAATATAACAATTTTGGAACTATAAGGCACTACTTACTACAAGACTACTATTTTGTGAGTGCGGCTTATAATCCGATGGGCCTTACACATGAATGACACGCTGAATTGGTGGCCAGCCAATGGCAGGGCATAAGGAGACGCATAACCATTCATGCTCACAATCATACCCAGAGGCAATTTAGAGTGTTCAAACAGCCTACACTTCATGTTTTGGGGATGTGGGAGTGAACCAGAGTACCTGGAGAAAACCCACGAAAGCCTGAGGACAAATGGGGGGCTGGCACCGTAACCACTCGTCCATTGGGCCTTCAAAAACAGCCAGATTCTAGTGCCAAATTCATTGTATACATGTAAAATTATATTTGGAATTTTCACTCGCCACAGCTATGCCAGCCCTACAGGAAGTAGTTTTTTGCAGTTGTGTTGCATTTTCATACTGGTCTGCCACTAGTGACAAAATTAATCATTGTTCATTAGGCCAGTCCTGAGAGAACAGCGCTGACCCCGTGTTCCCCAGCTGACCCCTCAACACCATACTTTGAAGGTGGGTGTAACTGTTTTACTTGTCTGCATATAATACAGTCATTGACTGGAAAATAAAATGTCTAGGTTCCTACCTTCCTGATGGCAGTTCTGTGGACCCCGATTATTACTTCTCCACCATCAGCTCCAGTTTCTCTGTCTCACCTCTCTTCAACGGCTGCAGCTCCGGAGACTTCCACATACCCCTAGACACACTTAGGCAGCTTCTACATATGGTCTGTACACGTCATGCACAGACATGCACATGCATATCTTAATATTTGTCTTAATGTTGTCTTCAACAGGTTGAAGAAATGGTTTCAGAGTCATTTTTAAAGTCGTTGGATGAAACTTTGGTAGAACTTTCAGAGGTAAAACTGCTACCCATTTCTTTGTGGGGAGAGTTTCTTTTTTTCTTTTACATCATGTTATGGAATGTAATTGGTGAAAACGTGCAAAGTTCAACTAACTATACAATCTTCAAGACCAAAACAAAAAGGTGGAAAGTGGTGGCTGATTTGTCAGAGAGACACAGAAGGATTTTCGCCAAACATTCTTGATTTTACCATGGCATATCAAACCTACTAATACACGAGGACAAAGGCTGGTTAACTCCTAGGAGAGGGGTGGCCAAGTCTGGTCCTCGAGAGCCCTTATCCAGTCTGTTTTCCATATCTCCCTCCTCTACCACACCTGAATCAAATGGTGAACTCATCAGCAAGCTGTCCAGAAGCTTGATACCGATCCAGATTATTTGATTCAGGTGTGTTGGTGGAGGGAGGTATGGAAAACAGACCGGATAGGGGCTCTCGAGGACCGGACTTGGCCACCCCTGTCCTAGGACAAAAAAACTATTGTTTGATTGCAACGAATACTACCAAGGAGAGATTACATAGCTGCTTCACACACACATGTAGTTTCTTAGGGTCCAAATGTACGAGGTTATTTTTTACGAGGACTTTAAATTCAAAACATACACCAAAGAGTGATTCCAAAAGACACTTATACATCTTCTGTATCCGACATAAAGAGTTCGGCCAGGAGGGTGGGGTTCGCCAACAATGCTGGGTTCCATCTCATTGTCAGGGTCACAGTTTTTACCGTGGGGTTTCGTAATTGTGATTCCAGCTTTGACGAAAGCTTAAACTACAGTGCTCGCCGGCACTCTGGCCCAGGCATCGACAATCCATTCCAAATCGTCACTTAACTCGCGCATTTGCCATTTTTAGGTGAACGTCCGCTGGATTGACCGCAGTAAGTAGCGTGTCGGCAAGAAATGAAACGAGTCAGCCAAACGGTCAGGGTCATACAAAATTTTGAATTTAGTGCATAACCAAGGATTGGTCGCCCCATCCCTTTTTAGATTTTTTTTAGACTTTTAAGTGCGCCCTTTAGGTGGGAAAATACGATAATTAAATATAATTTCTTGTCACGATGATAGGTCTGCTTTGGCACCACCATGTTCGACACTTAGGCACAAGAACACAAAAAGTGAATAGGACGTAAAAAACACAAAACTAGACAGTACAAACAGTGCCTTTTTCAGCAAATCATTTATTAAGGGCTGCCAGACAAATCTTATGAGCGTAGGAATTCAGTTAATCACTAATAACTAATGATACCAGCCATACAGAAAGAGACTTGTTTGAATAAATATAATTAATTGTCTCTCATCCCCTTTGTTCCAAGATGAATCCTGGTCTTCATGTGTACTACAAAACCTTCAGTGATCCACTCTATGTCGCTATTTTCAAAATGCTCAGAGACACCCTCTACAACCTGAAAGGTAAGTGGTCTTCTTCACCTCACCTCCTTCCTCTGTCATTCATCTTCTTCTCATCTTCTCTGTAAAGACCTCCAGACGGACTTTGTAAAAGAGGTGCACGACTTTGTGCTGGAGCAGTTCAGCAGCAGCCAATCGGAGCTGCAGAGGATCCTGCATGACGTGGAGTACCTGCAGAGTGAGCTGAGCCCACTCAAGCTGCGCTGCCAGGCCAACGCTGCCTGCGTGGACCTCATGGTGTGGGCTGTCACTGAGGAACAGGGTAAGAGCCATAGTCAACCATAAGCTGAAGGCAACCTCATTTTTTTTCCTCTTGTCCGCAGGAGCTGAGAACCTTTGCAGCAAGCTGTCAGAAAAGCTGCAATCAAAGACCTCCAGTAAAGTCATAATTGCCCACATGCCCCTCCTTATCTGCTGCCTGCAGGTAACAAATTGGAGCCAAATTCCTACTGTGTACCTGCTTTGTTTTATGGGGCACCATGTTCTATCTTATACATGAGGCTCTATGTACTAGTGAGTTGGCCATTCTTCATTTTACCTCTCCTGCTTAACTGCTTGGACACAAGAATCCTAGAGTGTCTTTTTGGGGTGAAGCTGTTTTGAAGAGTGTTCTCCCTTTGTGTACTTTTATATTGTGTCCTACAATCAGAAAATACTGAACAGATGTGGTTTTATGAGGACAGAGACAAAGAAAGAACAGAGGAAGTAATTCTACATAACAGGAATGAATACGATTATGGAACTTAGTCCTAAGGAGCATTGCAAGCTCCCTGAAGTGGCCTTTATCAGCCTCATAACCAATGTTCCCTCTAAGCTGCGCGCGTGCGCAATTGCGCACTAGTCACGTCTTCTCTGCGCACAGTTAATCATATGGAGCGCACAAAATAAAATCCCATTTTTTTATTTTTTTAAGCTGTGAGGCCGACGCGCGAACCAGTCATCCGCCGGGCCGCCCTAGTCATTGATATTAATCATTACATTGTATTATTACTAAATAATTTATGTGTAGTAGACATGCACCTGCTTAAGGCAGGTGTGATACTGGTGTGTGCCCAGAGCGAGCAATGATGATGTTGCTCACACCGGTACTCAGTGTGCTCAGGGATGTTGTCTTTCTGCCCAGACAAACCAAAAATTAGAGGGAACATTGCTCATAACCAATGGAAATGGAGAAGATGGGTCAGGTTAGGGTATGACAGAGCATTTTAGATCTATTGAGATGTAAGGAGTTCATTTTATATCCTATGTAGTTCCATGAACATGTCCTAAAATGCATCTTGAAAATTATTAAACACCCAATTGTCACTACAGCTTGTATCACTACTCTTTTGTGGTTAAGACAGGGGTCGATAGGAGGGGGGATCCCTAGGTTGGCATACTTGGGAATAAGAATATCCGGTATTATTGTGTTCAAGCCCGAGCTGTAGTCGATGAATGGCATTCTTACATAGCATAGGGATGGTGCCTTATTCTAGTGGAAGGTTTGCGTCATGTTTGTCCACCTACAGAAACCATTTTTAAGCAAAAATATGTTTCCCTCCTCTCTTTTTCCATTTTCAATTTAAGAAAAGCTCCAGGGAGCCACTAGGACACAGCTAAAGAGCCATGGGTTGTTGATCCCTGGGTTAAGAGGTCTACAAACACCTTTGAATTAAATTGACCTGTTTTCTAGAAAAGCTTTTAACAAGGGCTTTTGTGGAAAAATAATAAATGCATATAATCTGTGTTTTTCTGTGCGTCCAGGGCTTGGGACGCCTGTGCGAGCGTTTCCCGGTGGTGGCCCACTCTGTCACCACATCACTGCGGGACTTCCTGGTGGTGCCCTCTCCGGTCCTGGTCAAGCTGTACAAGTACCATAGCCAGTACACTCCTGGTGAGCCACTGGTCCCGCTGCGTTGCAATGATATTCTTGCTCTTTACTAAAGACAGACACGCCTCTTAATTTTTGAAGGAGGTGGTGAAATCAAGATCCATGTGACCAACGAGCACTCCCAATCTACCCTCAGCACCAACCCAGGAAGCAAGAAGAGTCAGCCCTCCATGTACGAACAGCTGAGAGACATATCCATTGATAACATTTGCAGGTAAAGTCCCATTCACATGTACATTGGCACTTTTGGGACCATCCTACGCACCATCCAAATGCCTTTTTGACTTATGCCTTTGGTCGTTTCCCCTTTAGGTGTCTGAAGGCGGGCCTTACCATGGATAATGTCATTGTGGAAGCCTTCCTGGCTAGCCTGTCCAATCGTCTTTATATATCCCAGGAAAATGACAAGTTAGTAAAGATCTGTTTGACATCAATCTTTTGAAAAATCCAAACTCATGCTTCGTCTTCCATATCGGTCAGGGATGCTCATTTAATTCCGGACCACACCATCCGGGCTCTGGGCCATATTGCTGTGGCCTTGCGGGATACTCCCCGTGTAATGGAACCCATCCTGCAGATCCTACAGCAGAAATTCTGCCAACCACCATCCCAGCTTGATGTACTCATCGTTGACCAGCTGGGCTGCATGGTCATCACGGGCAATGCAAGTGTCTCTACTCAAAACCCCCATGCTCCTTCCAAAGAGCTAACGTGCTAATGTCTCTTGTCTATGCAGCAATACATCTATCAGGAAGTGTGGAATTTGTTCCAGCAGATTAGTGTGAAGGCCAGCTCTATGGTCTACTCCACCAAGGACTACAAGGACCATGGATACAGGTTGGGTTTAACCTGTATTTGAAACCTTTTCTTTTTCATCATATTACAAATAATTATAGTTTTGTTAAACAATAACACCAATGGAAATAGTTGCACAAGCCAAGGCTCACCAACTTTAAATTCTACTTTATTTGTGACGTTATGACTTTTGATCTGTGTTCTAACTTGGTGGGTGATGTGCATTAGCATATGACAATGTAGTGGACTGTGGAAGGTAAGGAAAATCTTTCAATCACTGTTTTTGTGCTCAGGCCAAGACAAATGAATTATTACTTTGGCGCCACATTATTAGGTTTGAATTTGTGCAAAACCATACAGATAATATCTTTAGCTTTTTCTTTGTTTCAATGGGAATGCCATTTTGTTCAACATTGTCCAGTGTTGTTTTGTAGGGATTAACACCAAATTGTATTTTCACCTAGAGACTGTAAATTTCTTGTGACCAAACCTGCATACCTGAAAATACTACGTTGCATCATGCAGTGTTTTAGAGAATGTCAGCGTACATAACTGCTGAACTTTTCCAATGTCTGTGGAAAAAAAGGTAGACTGTGCTATTTTGGCATCTTGAAAAGTACATATTGGAGAAAAATAGTTTGATCACCCTTGCACAGTTGGAGCTGTGCTAAAACCCCCCCACAAAGTAGCATCAACCCAGTTATTACTAGCATACTACATGTTTTTGCCCCTATACAAATTACAAATACACAAGTACAATTATGAAGTGTATTTATTAAATATTACAGTTAAAAGCATATGAAAAGACTAATGTGTTAATATCTAAATATAAACTCTATAAAAAATGATAAATATACTTTAATGCTATACTCAGTGAAAATAGTTCCTCTCCGCTTGATATAAAAAAATAAACAGATTATTGGGAGTTTTAGTCCAACTCCTCTTTGTCAGATTCGAGAGGCATTGGATCAATGATGTAATCTTCACGGGGCGCCGTAGAGCCAGCAGGAGGAGCTTCTACGATAGGTTTTCGGCGCACAAGGAACAGGGTGATGGGGAGTTGATTTGTGACTGCTGTTTCTTTTTTTGTAAAAATATGTTTCTGTACAAGGACATGACACTGTCAAAACGATCGGCAAATGCGATGGCTCTGACCATGTTGTCATTAATCTGGACCCGTTGTTGTAAACTGCACGCCATATCGAAGTTCTGCAGATTTCTCAAAGTAAGACCATGGTCTTCATCCTTGTTTTTGTCAATTGCTCCATCACCATCTTCTCACTCCCCGATTGCATAATTTCGATGAGGTCCTCATCAATCAGGTGGGTTGAGTGGCTTTTGAGCAGCCCTTGCTTGCAATAATACCACGAGGCCCATGAGCGGCACTGGTACTAGGCTCAGGTTCATCTTCACCGTCGTCAGGAGCTAAGATATTGTATGAGGTCTTGGCTTTGGTTTACAGTCCGAGCTCCAGACCGATAGAACATTCCATCCATCTTAACAATGGTTTTATTCCTAGCGGTTACCACTCGCTTGGTGTCCTTGGAAAAGGATATCGTTGCTGTCTTCTGAATGTTCGCTTCCTCTTTCTTTATCTATGGCACGGTAGATTCATTTATGCTGTAATGGCGTGCTACATGGGCATACTTACTGTTCACCTTCATCATCACTAGCAACTTCACTTTTTTGGTCACTGTCATGTTTTTTCTTGGGCTCATTGGATGCCTTAGCTGACGCAGGATGCTTGGTAGTCATTTTTAATGGCGATTCAATATCTCAACTAAGCTGGAATAGGCTTGGTGTAGTCTTTCTCTACGAGGTCAAGTGCGCGATGCAAATTTTTTTCTGAAGAAAACAGGAAAAGGCAAGGTGACGTCCTTTTCTATTACTCTGCGCGTCATTCTTTTATGGCAAAATTTCGGCGCAGAGTGCCACCCAACTCTGCGTCGAAGAAGAAGGGAGGCCCTGACTTCCGTCATTTTTCATTTCCTATCTTCCTATCAAGTTTCCATGTGAATTTTGACACTTGTATGAAATTTTTTTATTTGGATACTTAATTAAAAAAATGCAATGTACTGAAGCCACGAAGTCGTGAAGGATGACAGTATCTTGATTAACCAGTATTCATCTATATGTATGGCGCATCGGTTGTAAGGCACAGCCTTGTGTTTTGAGAAAATTTAAGTCTTTTGAGTACACCTTATAGTGCGAAAAATACGGTAATTCATTGATGATGCCTTGGATGACTCTTGTGTCATGTGTGCAGACACTGCTCTTTGGCCGTCATTAACGCTCTGGGCAACATTGCGGCCAACATGCAGGCCGAGCAGATGGTGGACGAGTTGCTTGTCAACCTGCTGGAGCTTTTTGTCCAACTGGGCCTGGAGGGGAAGAGGGCCAGTGAGCGGGCGGCGGACAAAGGCCCGGCTCTCAAGGTCCAATTTGATTTGATCGTGTCTCAAGACGCTTAAACGATTTTATTGTTATTACTGAGTTCTTAAGAAACATACACACTTGTACAAGTGTATTGTAACGTCATCGATAGTTAAGTATATATCTTTTGTAGTTTTTCCAATAACATTTTATTCTACATTGTTCCATGCAGGCGTCGAGTAGTGCTGGCAACTTGGGCGTCCTTATTCCTGTCATTGCAGTGGTAAGATGTTTAGTTGTTAAAGGTTGATATCTTCTAAGTAATAAATGTTGCTTTTGTTGGTTTGACCATTTGCAGGTATTGCTTTGTTTAAAAATCTTGATCACATGGGCTTCATTATGATATGCAACAGTATATTACATTTATAATTATTTAGTGAAAAGGTAACACAATAATTATGACATATTTTACCCCCAATATTTTATTTTTTTCAATTCACATTAAGTTGAAGTATAAAAAATATCAAGTGGTGTTTCAAAATCACATCATCCAGTGTAGAGAGGAACATCACAGTGACAGTATATTATTGGTAAAAAATATGTAATTATACAAAATATCTAATTATTCACTAATACTTGTTAGTGGTTTTTATTCATTCTTAATGTTCGCATAATATCATTATAAAGCATTTAGTATCCATATTGGAACCACTTGTGTTGCCTGTGTTCTGTGTGGATTATATACCTTGCTCGGTTTGAATACGGCTATTTTCAACTGTCTTCCATGCTAACTATTGAATGGACATAGGGCCAAATTTAGGCCAAGTGGTGATACTACTATGACAAATGGAATCCCATTTAGGTAGATTGCAGCGCAATTGGTCTATTTTTAGGAACAGACAATGATGACAACAGATCGGTAAAATGCCCATACAAAGTTTTATATTTGGTTAGCTATATATATATATATATATATATATATATATATATATATATATATATATATATATATATATATATATATATATCAACATATGGTACAGCACTACTTGCAGGTATTTTAGCAGTCAATTTCTAACATTCTAACACACCCCAATTGCCCACAACACAAATGGCCAAAACTACACGGAAGTAAAAATTAGGAGTACAACTCCTGCCTTGTTGCTGCCGCACAAAGCAAATATATATACCCCAAGTGTCAACTTGTGAGCGAATTTCTCTAACTTCATCTTCATGATGTGTAAAGTAATACTGTATCAAAAGATACAGTAATTTACACAGTTTACTAAACCAATTGGCCTTGCTAACTACTATTACTTGAAGTTGAATCATATTGGTTCCTTTCAGCTAACTAAAAGGTTGCCACCGATCAAGGAAGCCAAACCTCGCCTCCAAAAGCTCTTCAGGGATTTCTGGCTCTACTCGGTGGTCATGGGTTTTGCTGTGGAAGGCTCTGGTAAGACTTTACTAGTTCTTTTATTTGTATTCGGGGAAAAACATTTGCCATGCCACCCACATTGATGTAGGTCTGTGGCCTGAAGAGTGGTATGAGGGCGTATGCGAGATCGGCACAAAATCGCCGTTGTTGACGTTTCCGAGTGGCGAGCCTCTCCGCTCCGAGCTGCAGTACAACTCTGCTCTCAAAAACGACACGGTCACGCCGGTGGGCTAACATAATCGAAATCTAATCAAACGTATCTCTGGTACGCATTGACACCACTTTACCTATCTCACTCAGGCGGAGCTAAATGAGCTGCGCAGCACCATTATAAACCTTCTGGACCCGCCTCCAGAGGGTGCCGCGCTCATCAACAAGCTGGATTTTGCTATGTCCACCTATCTGCTGTCTGTTTATAGGCTGGAATACATGAGGTGAGTGCACACATTTTATCAAAGGAGCAATATACTGTATGCAAGATGAGTTGCCAAAAATGGTACTGCATACCTGTCAACCTCTGCCGATAACTGCCCTTATAAATGATTATGATTCCCCTTACAAACCCCCCAAAAACCTTACAAACACCGTACGAGTCGTACAGTGTTTGTAAGGTTTTTTGGGGTTTGTAAGGGGAATCATAATCATTTGCAAGGGCAGTTATCGGCAGAGGTTGACAGGTATGGTACTGCTACCAGGATCAAAATATTCACTTGACTGCCATCCCCTTTGCCTTTGGGCTGTCTTATAAGTGCTTCGCATTGGCTAATCAAACTGCGTTATCATACCACTGTTGCATTTCGAACAGTGATTAGAAAATGCTTTTTCTGGACAAATTGCATGGGTAGGTTTAAGTACTTTTAGTACAGGTACATATACTTGTAGTTTAGGTACATGCAAGTACACTTGTTTAATTACAAGTACACAAAAGTCCAAATACTTGTGATTTAAGTACACGTACCTGCGTTGCGTTGTACAAAATGCTGGTCATTCTTTTTTTTTCATAGTGGTTACTACTTGCTTAGTGTCCCTGGAAAAGGATATTATGGCTATCTTCCGAATGTTCGCTTCTTCTTTCTTGGTAAAAAGCACGGTAGATTCATTTATGCTGCAATGGCGTGCTACGCCTTTTTCGGTCACTCATTATGTCTCGTTCTTTCTTGGGCTCATTGGCGCTTAGGAGGCATTTTCAAGGACGATTCGAAATTCAAACAAAGCTGGAATAGGCTCGACGTAGTGTTTTTCCACAGGTAATGTGCGTGAATTGCAATCCGAAGAAACCAGGAAATGGCAATAGGTTATCCTTCTCGATCTTTTATATTCGAGCGTCATTCTACAATGAAATATCGCTTCTTCAGCGCTGAGTGCCACCCAATTCAGCGACGAATAAGACTTCTGCCATTTTTTATCCCCTGTTTTCCGCTTGCGAGTTTCAGCGTGAATTTTGACATTTTTATAAACTTTTTTTTATACTTAATATAAAAAAGACGCGATGTACTGAAGCCGCAAATGTTTTTTGCCGCGAAGTGGTGAAGGAACACAGTATTGTGGTTTAAGTAAATGCAAAAACACAGACTTGTAGTACAAGTTCTTATAATTTCATGGACCTGTATACATACTTGGGTAAAATTAAGTACACGTTCTTGTGGAAGAAGTAAACATACTTTTAGTATTAGTGCAAGACGTATATGCACATCCTTGTCTTATTTCTGTAATCTTAGTTTACGAACCCTATGGAGCTCTGGCAACCTGGATGAGGATTAAGAATTTGTATCTTAATTGACTGGTTGATAAAGGGCAGTATATCTGTTTTGAACACAGAATTTAAAAACATTACACGATTTACGGGCTGCTAGCCGACTTTTAAAATGCAAAAATTTATTTTACCATTGAGAACCGTGCCAGAACTATTTCCCCCAAATCACGTTGCTTTAATCTCCGTTGAAACGTTAGGGCCATTTAATGAATAATTGAAGTGCAACTGTTACATATTGCTCCTTTGAGCCCCAGACCCTAAAGTTACAGTCACATTTGTTCCCCATCAGGATGCTGAATTCATCGGACTCAGAACGCTTTCAGGTTATGTTCCGCTATTTTGAAGACCGAGCCATCCAGAAGGACAAATCTGGTAAACAGAGATTAAAAATTATATTTTAGCCTATATTTTTAAATCACGGAACATGTGTTTTATGTTAATGGTTCTTGTATTTTGTTGTTTAACTGCAGGCATGATGCAGTGTGTGGTCGCTGTCAGCGACAAAGTCTTTGAAGTCTTCCTGCAAATGATGGTTGAGAAAGTAAGATTTTGTTGCTGTCTTTTATCCCACCCATTGGCTGCCATTGCAGTTGATGTCCAATCAATTTGAAATGGGACAGTCCCAGGGCTCTCACTTCAAATGGCAGCCATTGTTGAAAATGACTCGCTTTCTCTGAACATGCGATGTTAATGGATTAATTTTGTTTGACGTGACGAACCCGGCGAACACTGGCCACATTTACGTCCTGATATTCAGACTGATATCAATGAAATATTTCATTTTCCAGGCCAAAACCAAAGCGCACGAAGAGGAGTTGGAGCGCCACGCTCAGTTTCTGCTGGTCAACTTCAATCACATCCACAAGAGGATCCGGAGAGTGGCTGATAAATATTTGTCCGGGCTGGCCGAAACGTGAGTATGGACAAACGAGACAAATGCTGTCTACCCGCCTCGTCTTCAAACTGTCTTTGTTCGCTCTGTTCTTAGCTTCCCGCACTTGCTATGGAGCGGCCGTGTGCTGAAGACCATGCTGGACATCTTGCAGACACTCTCGCTCTCGCTAAGCGCTGTAAGTAACGGGTACATATTATTTTATTATTTATATATATTATAGAAGAGAGCCATAGTCTTATTTGAACAGTTTGAGGAAAAAAACACAAACAATCCAATAGCTAATTATCATAACCTGTATGACTCAAAATCACCACTGGCATAAAGAAAAAAAAGTCACGAGCACACTGGTATTTTTTTTAAAATTGTATTGTGACATGTGAGGTCCAGCCATTAGGCTAACAAATTCATTTGGAATATAATGCTGAACCCATTCACATTCAACATTCTTGCTGCAGGACATCCACAAGGACCAACCTTACTACGATATTCCTGACACTCCGTACAGGATCACGGTCCCTGATACGTACGAAGCTCGGGAGGTAAATTTTTGGGAGGGGTTTCATTTTTTATTTTCATTCCATTTGTTTTATTTCAACCTGACAATGAAAAAATCAGGTTAAATAACAATTAGCTTTTACTAACATTCAGTGACACCTTGTCTTGCAAGTTCTATAAATTCTTCAAATTGGGAATTGCTGCTTTTTTATTCATTTATGCTGCAATGGCGTGCTACGCCCTTTTCGGCCACTCATCATGTCTCATTCTTTCTTGGGCTCATTGGCGATTAGGAGGCATTTTCTAGACAATTCTAAATCCAAACAAAGCTGGAATAGGCTCGTTTTACTGTTTTTCCACAGGTAATATGCGTGAATTGTAATCCAAAGAAACCAGGAAATGGCAATAGGTTATCCTTCTCGGTCTTTAATATTCGAGCGTCATTCTACGATGAAATATCGCTTCTTCTTCTTCAGCGCTGAGTGCCACCCAATCCAGCGACGAAGAGGGTTAGGGTTTTATCCCCTGTCTTCCGCTTGCAAGTTCCAGTGTGAATTTTGACATTTTTATAAACTTTTTTTATACTTAATATAAAAAACACGATGTAATTCTTCAAATTGGGAACTGCTGCTTTTTTATTTTTTTTGTCAGGTCACTCGTATCTCAAAGCACCACTGTATGAGTAAACTCAATTGGTTTTGGTACAAATTATAAACATACGAATGACAGCAAAAGTAGCATCATGTCCCTTGGTAGGGTTGTGGAAAAAAAGTAGGGACTTGAAGTCTGAAAATTACAGTGCATATTGTTTCATTGGAAGTCACGGTACCACTATTAATAAGCTCCTAATAAGAGAACTGAGTTGACAGGGCTGAAAGCATTCAGGACATACAATGCAAAAAAGGAATGAGAAAGAGAATTGACAGGAAAGCCGGTAATCATTTTTAAAGACCTGGACATTGCAAATGATACATCTTATCAGCTCAATCATTCTTTCCTATTACCCTCACCAGCTTCTTTGTTCATCTGGTTGATTATAGAGCATCGTAAAGGATTTTGCCGCTCGCTGTGGAGAAATCCTGAAAGAAGCCATGAAATGGGCTCCATCTGTTACCAAATCCCACCTGCAGGTAACAGCAGTCATGGATTCATGGCCCTCATTTTCTTGTGGAAATGAATATTTGGTAATGTAATTGCTGTCTTTTCCAGGAATACCTGAACAAACACCAGAACTGGGTTTCTGGTCTGTCGCAGCACACTGGCCTGGCCATGGCTACGGAGAGCATCTTGCACTTCGCCGGCTTCAACCGGCAGAGCACCACACTTGGGGTGAGTATATAAAAATGATCTTCATGTGAAAAACGATGACTCAAAATTTTTAGGAGAAAAAATGTCTCCCTACAAAAAAATGACACTCCTAATAAAGCATAGTCATTTTGTGATGTCAGTTCTCCTGGCACACATAAAGACTTAAAGATCCAATAATAGGGCTTTGGACAAATGGAGGGCGGCCCGGCGCAAGAGTGCTTAGGGCTTCGGCCTCACAGTTCTGGGGTCGAGGGTTCGATCCCAGGTGGGTCGTCAGTGTGTGGTGTTTGCATGTTCTCCCCGGGCTTTCGTGGGTTTTCTCCCATCCTAAATACATGCATTTCGGGGTAATTGAAGACTAAATTACCTCTAGTTATGAGTGTGAGTATGAATGGTTGTCCTTCTCCTTGTGCCCTGTGATTGTTTGCCCACCAATTCAGGGTGTACACCGCCTGCTGCCTGAAGTCAGTTGGGATAGGCCCCTGCAACGCATGCTGGGTTAAACTGAAGTGTCGTTTGCTTTTCTGAGGAAATGTGATTGGAAGTTGGCTATTTTGGTTTGACTTGCCATTTTTTTTTTTAAATTCCCAATGTCATTAATTGTAATGCTCCCTCCCCCGCAGTCCACTCAGTTGAACGAGAGGCCAGCATGTGTGAAGAAGGACTACTCCAACTTTATGGCCTCCCTCAACCTGAGGAACAGATATGCCGGAGAGGTCAGTAGACTGCTCATCTATAACCATAATACGTTCAAAGCTGGTGCTGATTGTTTCTCTTTTCTCTGTAGGTTTCAGGTATGACCCACTTTGCACAGGCAGCACGGGGCCAGCAAGACCTGGGCCGTTTGATGGTGAAGCAGATGGGAGAGGCTCTAGACTCTGCCCAGCCCGAAGGCTTCACTGAGGCCATGTTCAAACTGGCTGCCTTGCTCATCAGCACCAATGGTTCGTTGTTCATTATTATTTACACTGAGGGGCTAGACACTAACTGGCCAAACGATTGGGGCCTATTTGGCTACATTTTGGGGGGGATCGGTGATCGGTCAATCACTAAAAATATCACCGATCTTCTGTTCGCCAATGGTGCTTGAAGTCAATGAGCCACTGTAGCTCACTAGCATTTAGTAGGCTGACATTGGTGGTCGTTAATATGAGCATATATGTGCACCTGTTTTGTATTTTCATATGTTGTATTGGCATCCCATATTGTCACTGTGTGGTAATTATTTGGCAGGTGCTAGATGGCAGAATTAAATGGTATTTAGTTTAAAGACAGAATGAAAGACTTAAGAGACTTGATATTTTTTAGTGTTTCTCTTCTCCAGAAAATGTATTTATCAACGGCTTTAAATCTTATCCTTTGCATGTTATGATGCAACATACTGCTGCATGTTAATTTTTGGTCGTGGAAATTAGAATTTTGTAGTTTGGAGAGATAACCTTTGGACTTCAAATATTTTTAGAAAACCACTGCATGTCCAGTTTTCACTAAGAATGTTCAATATTTTACATAAAACACAATAGATTGAAATTTTTAAGGTGTATGGTGTTCTTTATGAAAAAACAATCGGGATAGATGACAATTGGGATCGGCAGGTCAGGATTTTTAAAAATGAGGGTGATGCTAACCTTTTACACCAATTATGATTCTGGAATGACTGTCATTTTTCTTAAGCAATTTTAGAAGAAAACCCACACCTGTACTCATATTTTTTAGCAAGTGACATAATGTTTTTTGTTAGAATCAAGAAAAATTGATATGTATTTTTGAGATTTGCTTGCTGTATACCCTTTTTGTTACAAAAAAAAAAAAGAATTTCTCGAAAAATGCGACAATTCTGGAAAGTTTCTTTTTCTTTAAGAAAATAAGAATTCCTAAGGATTTTTTGGGAACACTAATGATATTTGATGTGTGTCTGCATGTAGAATGTGACCCACAGCTGCTTCACCACCTCTGCTGGTCTCCTCTCAAGATGTTCACCGAGCATGGCATGGAAACAGCCATTGCATGCTGGGAATGGTTGCTGGCAGCACGTGTTGGCGTGGAAGTGCCGGTAAAAGAAAAATAAATCTAGCCTTGTCACATTGTTACCTTGACATACATGCGATTATTTACTTTTTTTTTAACGGTTTGTGTTGTGAGCCAAAATTTGAGTCACATCCAAGCTTCATGTACCCGAAACAGCAAATGAAGAATAGACTTTCTTCATTCACCAGGAAGAAGAAAGTCTTGCTTAGGCTGATTGAACGCTCAAAATTTCCCATAGGTATGAGTGTGAGTGTGAACGGTTGTCCGTCTCCGTTACACGGTCGATTGGTCGCCGGTCTTTTGGTCGCCCGGAAGCTTATTGATAATTACCATTTAAATCGTTGCTCAAATTCCCTAAATACAAACTGCGAATTACTATTTAGTCATACTTAATGCCCTAGTAATTATTAGGCTAAAGAAAAGCTCCAAATTTCCCGGACTTTTATTGTTTTTTGTTGGAGAACTTGTTAAGACCCTGACTGATGTAGCTTCTTAAAGGGACAACGCATGTACATACAAACTCTTATACACTCAGACGTCGGCTCGGTGAAACAGCTCATGGCCATTGTTGGCTTTTATTGATGCGTAGACCGTGTTGTTTTACCTTGTTTTGTCGCCGGTCTTTTGGTCACCCGTTGTCGCGGTGACCAATCGACCGCACGCGCCGTCTCCTGGTGCCCTGCGATCGGCTGACCACCAGTTCAGGGTGTTCCCCGCCTCTGGCCCGAAATCAGCTGAAATAGGCTTGAGCACCCCCCGCGACTCTTGTGAGGATTAAGCAGTTCAAAAAATGAATGAATGAATGAAATGAAACGTGATCTGTGACTTTGAAAGTGATATTTTTCTTTCGTTTAGTATTGCTGGCTCGGATTGGAAAACTAGAAGAGTACTCAATACTATTACTACTATTAAAAATTGACTCAATTTTTTTTTTAAATAGGGAAAGAAAGCGCCCAACTACTGTACTTTTCCATTGCAGTTTATGCGGGAGATGGCGGGTGCATGGCAGATGACAGTGGAGCTAAAGATGGGCTTATTCTCTGAAACCCAGCGTGAAGCTGACCCACTGGCGGCGTCCGAGGAGAGTCAGCCTGTCCCCTGTCCACCGGATGTCACCCCACATCACATTTGGATTGAGGTTGGCTTGTGACCCCATTTCAATCTCACCTTCTTCCTTTCTTCAACTCATCCTCTTCATCACTTGGTATCCAGTTTTTGGTGCAGCGGTTCGAGATAGCCAAGTATTCCAGTGCCGACCAGGTGGAGATCTTCTGTAGTTTGCTCCAGCGGTCACTCTGTCTCAATGTGGGCGGAGCCAATAGTAACCTCAACCGACACGTCGCAGCGATCGGTCCTCGCTTCAGGTTGCCTTTCGCCACAATATTCTACGTTTTTAGATTTTTTAGACTTATTTCAAACAAGCTAGTAGCAAATCACGTTGCAGTGGTTTATTGAATCATGGGAGAAGATTTAAACACTTAAAGAGACAGACAACACCAAGTATAAGTGACCTTCATGAGTTGCTCAAACTATTTAAGAGTGCAAATTTTTACCTAGATAATGGAGAAATTATCCATTATTGTTAATAATTATTGTTTGTTGACCGAGTGGTTAGCACAGGGATGGGTCCTGGAGGGCCGCTGTGGGTGCAGGTTTTTGTTCCAACCTATATAACTGACAGTTTAACCAATGAGATTTCTGCAGAAAACAAGAAGCACCTGACTGCAATCCACTGATTGCACTGGTAGGACACTAGATTGGTGAAAAGGTGCCCTCTCAATGGGTTGGAATGAAAACCCGCACCCACTGCGGCCCTTTGTGGAATAGTTAGCACGTCACCCTCACAGTTCTGGGATCGAGGGATCGATCCTAGGTAGGTCCCTTCTGTGTGGAGTTTGCGTGTTTTCCGCGGGCTTACGTGGGGTACTCCGGTTTCCTTCCATGTCCCAAAAACATGCATGGTAGGCTGGTTGAACACTCTAAATTACCCTCTAGGTATGAGTGTGAGTATGAATGGTTGTCCGTGTCCTTGTGGCCCGCGATTGTCAAGCCACCAATTTAGGGTTTCCCCCCTCTGGCCCAAAGTCAGCTGGGTTAGTCTGCACCACCCCCCGCGACCCTAGTGAGGATAAAGCGGTTCAGAAAATGAATGAATGATTTACAAATCAGAAAAAATCTATAGTTGTTTTCATTTTATTAAACCAGATTTCTTCCGCTGGGATGCACAAGATAAAGGTGTTGTCTGTCTCTTTAACAAATTAAGTGCATTCAGCTGACTAATCGCTTCATTGAACGATAAGAAACAAACACTTGGCTCCACAAGCTGATTATAATTGGAACACGTCAAGTCACTCAACTTGCAGACTGCATGACAAGTGTGGCAGGTATTAACCAGCCCTACACTCTCGCTGGTTGATACTCACGTCACTCGCCACCAATGCTGCCGACACTGTGTGCTGCCTTTTGTATATATGTCTTTGCTGCATGTTTCCTTTGACGCCACAGGCTCCTGACGCTGGGCCTGGCGGTCCTCCATTCCGATGTCATTATCAACGCCACTGTCAGAAACGTGCTCAGAGAGAAGATCTATTCCACAGCCTTTGATTATTTCAGGTACGCTCACATCCAAACACAGTCTTACCTTGACTTAAAGCACATCAACTTAAGATTTCTTTTCCTTGATCGAGGATACACGGTAAAAAATAAAATAAATGCAATTTTGTCTTTGTTTTCTGGGCCAAGATTTTATTTGTAGAACCATTTATGAACAAAAAGGGGAGAAATCAGGATTACAGGGAATCCTCGAATTACTAACTAGTTCCGTTTCTAAGGTGTCGACGTAACCTGAATTTTTATGCATAATTTGAATTTCACCGTTAAAGTCGAAGTTTGCGTATATATATATATATATATATATATATATATATATATATATATATATATATATATATATATATATATATGCATACATACATATACCGTATTTTCATGACTATATGGCGGACCGCATTTAAAGGCGCAGTGTCAGTAACGAGTGCTATTTCTGTATTTGACACACACTCAAGACGCACGGCATTTAAAGGCGCAGCCAGGCATGGCAAAACATACACCAGCTTAAACATACGGACACGCGCTAAAAACACGTTTTTAAAAAGGCAACGGAAGCAAAACTGAGTTTGGTTGTACTTTATTCAGCCATTTTACAATGTACTCGCGTTTTGTTGATCAATCATCACCCAAAAATCCATCAAAGTCCTCATTTTCTGTGTCCGAATTGAACAATTGTTCAAATGATTAATCAAAAACGCCGGGTTCCTAACTACAAAAATAACTCCTTACTGCTATGGCGTGTCTCTGCAGTATCTAACACCTTAACTTCTTAAATCTTTGTATACCTTCAAACGGCCTTTAGGCAACTGATTTTTAAAAATTATATTTGGGGGCACAAAAAGCGTGTTACACTTAAGAAATTCTGGTAAACGCAGAAGTCTTGTAACCACAATTTAACCTGATTTATCTCTATTTGTACTAGCAGCAAACACACAGATGTGTGACTAGCACCTGAAGTAAACTCAGCTTGTATTTTGTCTGCAGCGTGTCTCCAAAGTTTCCCACCCAGGGCGACAAGCGACTGCGCGAGGATATCAGCATCATGATCCGCTTTTACGCCAGCATCCTGTCAGACAAGAAGTACCTAGCGGCATGCCACCTGGTGCCCCCCGGTGAGCTTGGTACCACCCCGGCCCCGAGCACCCTCTCTGCCGGGATATTCGGATCGCTTATCGTGTCCAGCACTTCTCCGATATCAATATTAAGTAAGCCTCAGCGATGGCGGTGGCGGGAGCATGCGTGTGCATGTGGCAAATTTCATGCCTTAATCAATCCTCACTGTGCTGCTCATTGATCATCATATACCTTTTCATTCCAAACCTCTCTTTCCCAAGAGAGCTAATAGCTTTTCAATACAAATGCATACATACATACACACACACACACACACACATATATATATATATATATATATATATATATATATATATATATATATATATATATAAATACATATATATAGTATGCTAAATCTAGAAGTAGTAATTAGTGATGGATTGATGCAGATTTTTTATTTCATATTTGTTTATACCGATCCGATGGCGATCTAACACTCATATCTTTAGAATAGTAATAATAACGAAAAAAATTATATAACCAAGTTGAAAATGACAAATCACTTTTTTAATAAGCCCTGTTTTTGTTGTTGTTTGCCTAGTGGTTTGATTTACTGAAAAGATCTGCGATTACTTGATCAGATCCAATTTTGTGTCCAAATCCGATACTTTCCAATCCATAAAAAATAACCATAACTGGCGCCAATACTAAATTACAGATCATGTCATCACTCATTAATGGCCTGTCCATTCATTTCAACTGATGTTCATTTTTTTGACTGTTTTGAGTTAAGTGTAGCCTTGAAACAATATTAACCTTTATTCTAAGGCACATTTGTGCTAAATCTATTTTGGGAGAAGTTTTTACATCTTGTGTTTTGTGCAAAGTGCACTGGTGTTGATTTCTTTGCATAGAGAACTTAGGTTATTTTCCAAATTTTGGTCTTGGATTTCCTCTGCGTAAAAGTCTTTGAGCAGCCACGAGGAACTAAAGCATGAATTTGTCACTTGCAATACTACTCATCATCTCAAGCCCACCTGCCAGAACCCTTCCTCCCGGTTCATCAACATGCAAGAAAGTATAACTTGAGTATAAGTATTAATGAACAAACCCCTTCATTTCCATTCTGCCATCCACTGTTAAAGACAGGGGCTCACTGTGAGAGTCCCTGAACCCCACATCCTGGAACCCCCCCCTACTCCAAGATGTGAGATTTAAGGGAGAGTGGCTTGCTATCATGACATCAAACCCTTAAAAGCCTATACAGTACATCTATCATTATCATCGCATTGCAGAATCTGGAGGATAATTTGTCTTAAAAATATGAAATTGAAAGATAAGCCTGTATGTTTCTGGTTTTCTGCTATATACTCATCAATTATAGGCAGTTATCACAGGCTTCATTACCTCTGCTTACAGAATAATTCTAAATGTAGCTTTTTCTAAGGAGTACACGATAGCTATTTATCTTGTAGTTATTTCTGACAATAAGGATAAACTTACCGTATTTTCACGAATATAAGGCGCACCGCATTATAAGGCGCACCCTCAATGAACGACATTTTATTTTTTTTCCATATATAAAGCACACTGGATTATAAGGCGCCCTGTCTATTTTGGAAAAAAATTAAGAATTAAGTGCGCCTTATAGTCGTGAAAATACAGTACTTATACAAAGAATTAAATAAAAATGTAATTTTATCATTCTGATCAAATGCATACCAAAGTTACGTCCGATAGAGTTATCAATACATTCTGCCTCACTGGCAACAATTGTTGCCAGCCATTAGTAATTTTTGACTTGCAATAAAAATTCTGAAAGGTGCAACTTTTTTCAATTATAAGCTAATAGACAACTTAGACGCAGATGTTGAATATTTTAAACATTATTTCTAAGTGCTTCCTGAATTTGGCCACAGGTGGTTTAAATCAATGCCAACTCATTTTTAAAAAAAACCATATGAACAATACTTGTAGTATCAGGGACATACATTTATTCCAGCCCTTATTTCGGAAGATATCTGGTGATGTCCTATCTACCGTATTGTTTAATTTGCATATTCATCTTTTGAAATATTGTTCAATAAGGTAACTATTTCCGCAGTTAGAAGTGACCACAATTATTCAGAAATAATAACCCAAAATGAAATGAGTTTTTTTAATTTCATATTGAATATTATTATATATTTTTTCATTTTATTTTAACTGTCATTTGAGACTCTTTTTGGTCTTTGGGATTGGTGGGATAAAATAAAATGGGGGTTTTGTGGGTACTTAAGATTTATTTGGTGTTTTTAAAAATATTTTTAATCATTCTTTTGTCTTAGTTTTTAAAAGATTTCATCGTAGGTCATTCACAATTTCAAATAAACTGCAAACTAGAGACAGATTTGACATCAAAATACAATTAGATTGGCTTTGCTAATTCCAATACAAAACAAAGAATTGAAAAGCAAGAAGAAAATGTATGTTATCCACCAATTTAAATATAGGCTCTTACATCGAAAAATAAATACTAAAATCTATAATAAAGTTGCAGCTGAGAAGAAACTGCAAGAAACCTACTTTGTTGTTTGGTGCAAGTCCAAGAAGTGCAGTTCAGGGCAAGCATGTCAACCTTAACATCTCCATTACTGCTCATGTGGATGTGATTTCCACAACACTGTCATTGTCACCTTTTTCTCTAAATGTGCATTTGTGTGATTTCGGACAGACAACCAAGACCCGTCGCTGAACAGTTTGTCAGTGATGAATGCTGCCGATATGCGCAGTAACGTCGACTCCAGTTCTCGCTCGCAGCAAAGTGGCCAAGGTTGGATCAACACGTACCCCCTTTCCAGTGGTGTGTCCACTGCATCTAAGAAATCTGGTAGGGTTTTCTTTAAATTGAATCCTTAACCTGTCGTGGAAACCCCAACTGTTGCTTAAAAACCTTAAAGCAGGGGTGGGCAAACCGCTCCTCGAGGGCCGCTGTGGGTGCAGGTTTTTGTTCCAACCGATCCAGCACAGACACTTTGACCAATGAGATTTCTGCAGAAAACAAGACACACCCGACTGCAATCCACTGATTGTACTTGTAGGACAGCTGATTGGTGAAAAGGTGTCCTCTTTATGGGTTGGAATGAAAACCCACACCCACTGTGGCCCTTTATGAACTACTTTGCCCACCCCTCCCTTAAAGGGTAGACAACACCGTCACGTACATGCATCCCAACAGAAGTGAGCTTGTCTAAAAAAATGAGGGGGTGGGGTGCAGAATGTTGTTCTTCTGATATGCAGTAGTGTGACAAGAGTAGTAAATAAAAGCTTTATCAGCGTCCTTCATTTCATCAGTGCGCAATTTGCAAATACAGTCGTACCTTTACTTACGAAATTAATTGGTTCTAAGACTTTTTCCGTAACTTGAAAATTTTGTAAGTAGGTGTACTTTATATGTAAATTCTCTAATTCGTTCCACGGTCCTCACACAACTACTAACTAAACCCTTTAAAATTGGTCTAAGTGTCCCTATTTTGCATGATGTGAGGAAACACAAAAATGAGAGAAAATTATAAGGAAATTATGTACAGACGCTCCCCTACTTACGAACATTCAACTTACGAACAACGGTACATACGAACATGTCTGCAAATTGCGTTTAAGTCCAAAAATGTTCGCAAGTCCAATTTTGTATTTCACGCCTTTTTCGGAGTAGTACTTCTTTCCGCCGCTAATACCGACGCCTGGCGCTGTGAGAGCTCAGCTCACCCAGCATCTACCTTCTTCTTCGTTGCAATGCGGAAGTGCGTGAATGTATCTCCAGTGTGCAAAGAACCTTTTTCATTTGTATCATTGAATATCTCATGCATCCAATATTGAATATGGTTGGTAAAAAGCTAAAGGCTTCTATTGAGGGAGTTGCAAGGAAGAGGCAAGCCATTTCATTTGAAACGAGTGGCAATAATAACGAAGCTTGATGCGCGTGAGAGTGGTGAGCGTTTCACGGGCATTGAATCCTTCGAGCGTCAGTACCATTTATAAACAGAAAGATCGAGCAGCAGGACCCAAATATTGAACGTTGCACAAAGTTTGCAAATCAATTGAATGATGCCATACAGTGCTACTGCATCATTTATGATGAAAAAAAGAAGAAAACTGCAATCGTCATTAGGTCGCTTCTTTTGGCCAGTTTCTAATACATAAATCTCTCTCTCTCTCTACAGTACTGTACATATTCTCTCCATTTTTTTTTTTTTTTTCAGTACAAACCAATGCGTGTTACTTATACAAGCCTTAAACATACAAATGCACTTGTATAAACCTTCAATATACTTATATCGGCCTTAAACATAAATTATAATACAAAATATAGCACTGAATCAACTTAAAAACAAATTCAACTTATGAACAATCGCTCGGAACCAATTACGTTCGTAAGTTGGGGAGTGTCTGTATTATTGTCTTAAAATAAATAGAGCATATTAAAATGTGCCTTGCACCGCTGAAATATCTCCGTCCGTGGCTGTTATAGATGGAATACCACTGTTTGCCCGCCAGATGGCGGCAAGAGACCCTTCTAGCAGGGCCGCAAGCCGTCCACTTTGTAGAACATTTTAGACTTTTACGTGTGCCGTGTGTGTGTGTGAAAATATGTGCCACGTTGCATTTGTAGAGTTTTTAATCGCTTAATAAGGGGAATTCAAAATAGAATAATGGATAAGGAAATGAATTTACTTTTTGGGAGGTTTTGTAACTTCTGTTCCATATCTCGCGTCACTCATTTGCATATAAAAAAAATCGTAACATCAAATTTTCGTACCTAGAGGCATTCGTAAGTAGAGATATGATTGCAGTTCAGGGCAAACTAGAGACAGTTTGTACTTAACTGTACTTAAAAGTGCTATGAAATTCTACAGACCATATTTTTGACACAGAGTGACAGAAAAGGCTTTAGCTGCCTCCGCCTCACCCATTAAAAAAATCTCCACACAAAAGGTGACCCCACAAACATAATATTTTATTCTGTTGTTGGTGTATAACCGCCCTGTCATCCGGTCAACATGTACTAGCTAGTCCAGCACTAGAAAATATTCTGGTTGTGACATCACAACCAGAATTGCTGATCAAAAGTGGGCTTTCCCTGATTCTTTGTTTTGGATGAGGAACTATGAAACGGCAAAATAAAAATACATAAGTGCAGTTTTTTTTTTAATGGTCATCATTTCATAGCACCTCTAAAGATTTTAAGCAATAGTTTTCAGCATGAAAGTCATTTATACAAGCTGTTCCCTGTCCCCTAAGCCTAACTTGAAACTCAAACCCTTTAGAAAGGGCACTGATGCAACAGGAAAAAAAATGCCGTTATTACCGTATTTCCTGGACTATAAGTCGCACTTTTGTCATGCTGCGCCTGCGACTTATACTCTGGAGCAACTTATATGTTTTTTATCACTGTGAAAGGCACAAACCTGTTACTTTCTGCTTTTTAGTTTATGTTTTTTTTTTAAAAAACGGCTAATGTTATGTTAATGAATGCTTGTTTAGCCTCTCGTTCTCCCTTTTAAAATTATTATTTTAATATGTTTGTGCTTGGTTTCTGAAAAAAATTCAAATTGGCCCTCAAAATTACAACTTGTTTTTTCTTACTTAATTGTAAATTCTTTGGCTAGTGCGACTTATAATCCGAAAAATACAGCTCTTCCAGATAACGCATCACTGTTATTTACCGACACTAGCATGGAAGTGTGAATGGTGGGGCTCAGCTTTTTTATGCTAAGGAATAACCACAGACATATATCCAAATATGTCCTATTGAAATGTGGGATGTTTGTCTCTGATCGATCTGTAAAAACAGCTTCAAGAGCAGGTTAAGAAAGAGTGAGATCAATTTAATAGGAAATAGGTTTATTACCAGACTGCAGGATGGGGAGAGAGCTCGAACAGCTGTGAACCGCTCACAGTCTGTTGTCGTTGCAACTCTCTCCGAATGAACAGTGGGTCAGTCTTTATATAGGAAAACAGGGTATAGTATAGTTTCTATGACAACGACCAAACTTTGGGCAAAGTCTGATTAATCAGTTGCAAGTCTCCATGACAACGACCAAACTTTGGGCAAAGTCTGATGAATCGCTGTCAAGTTTCTATGATTACGATGTTTCTATACTTAAAAAAACTGATACAATATGAACAAGCAATTGCCAAGCGTCTTTGTCATCTTATCTTACAATCTTATCTTACAGTCTCAAATATACTTAAAGCTGTTAAGTCAAGATAAAAACATTTAGAATCACGTGACCATCTCATCTCGAGCACTTTTGTGGATCTCAGAAACACGAAAATCACAGATGTATTTGAGGATCTGAAAAATGTGTAAATTGCAGATCCATTTTCAGGAAATTTTAAGACAAAGCTCTCCCTATAATATATGACGTTTGGTACCCACACTTAATTGATTAATAAAGGCGTCTTGCAGGAACTTCCAAGAAGAGCAACCGAGGGACGCAGCTTCACAAATACTACATGAAACGCAGGACCCTATTGTTGGCTCTTCTGGTGAGCGTCGTTGTCAGTTTTTCAAGCAGATTATTCTCTTTCTGCTAAAGCTAGCTTCTCGTCTTCCCTTTTTCGCCTCCAGGCGAGCGAGATCGAGCGCCTAAGCACGTGGTACAACCCGCTGTGTACTCAAGAGCTGGCCATCGCCACCGAGCAGTCGGTGGAAACGAGCATTGCCAACTGGAGGTCCAAATACATCAGTTTAACAGAAAAGCAGTGGAAGGACAACGTCAACCTGGCGTGGAACATCGCGCCCTACCTTGCCATGCAACTGCCAAGCAGGTTGACACACATACACTATAAAGTATTTAAACACAAAGCCAAAAATATCTAAAAGGTAAATAAGGTGCCTTATTGAGTCTCCATAAACGGATCTTAAATTTTTTAAGGAATTTAACAAATTGATGGAAACCTCACACAAGAACTAGAAAAGAAATTATTCTTATTCCTTTTTATGTTAGTATTTCTATTTGATTTCCACCAAATCTTTAACCAAAATTTGCTAACATTTGATGGAAATGTCAAATAAAAAGAAATAAATGAATACAAGTAAATAGATTTGAATTGACTTGAATGTACAAAATATGAATTATTTTTAGATTAGATTAAAAATGAGTTCTAATTTAATTTTATAATACAGATGTATAAATTAATTTAAATGTGTGTTTATTTGTATAATATGTTAAAGAAAAGTTCAAGTCAAACAGATTTCACTGGCTTTTACAAGTTTCAATGGACAACTCAAAAAATAACGTTAACCCTTCAAGTTAATAGAATTGCAGTTTAAATAGTCTGAACTCAAACTTTAAATGAATTGGACTTTGGTTTAAGAAAAACATATTTTGCTGTAGCCTGGGATCAAACTCTCAACCCCAAGAATTGTGAGACTGACGCGCTAACCACTCGATCTCTGGGCCGCCCTGTAAAATAGTTTCACTGTTTTCACTATTTCATGTTAACGAATAAATATTGATACTATAATCAACAATAATAATTTGACTTAAGCAACATTCAGTGAGGAAAAAACGCCAAATCACACAACAAATCCGCTGTTACTTGCCAGATTCAAAAACGACGCCATCACGGCCGAGGTGACCCGGCTGGTGCGTTTGGACCCCGGCGCCGTTAGTGACGTCCCAGAAGCCGTCAAGGTGAGACCATATCTGCCACTTGGATATATACGTGTATATACAGTTGTGGTCAAACGTTTACATACACTTTTGAAGGACATAATGTCATGGCTCTCTTGAATTTCCAGTTATTTCTACAAATTGCATATGAAGTGTTATTTACTCAGCTGCCTATTCACTTTCTTTTTATATAGTCGGCCTAAGTATGTCTATGTTTGAAAATGTGTTTATGTTTGCTTGGTTAGTTCTTGGTGACATGGCACACTATCGATGCCGATTCACCGGAGCTGAGCCACATTCTTTGCTGGGCCCCTGCCGATCCACCTACGGGACTATCCTACTTTAGCAGCATGTACCCGCCGCACCCGCTCACCGCGCAGTATGGCGTCAAAGTGCTGCGCTCCTTTCCTCCGGTGAGTCACGCACTTTCACCCTTTCGCATTCACGACTTCTTGATCTCAGGATTTTTTTTAAATTTGCCTCTCCGCAACAGGACGCCATCTTGTTCTACATCCCGCAGATTGTACAAGCGCTGCGCTACGATAAGGTACTTATTTAGGTATTAACGCACTTACAAGAATCCACCTAATGGTGCTACATGAATGCTAACTGGGAGAAATCACTCCAAAATGACAAAATCAAAATATGAAACGAGGGGTGTCGCTGTGCTCAGATGGGTTACGTTAGGGAGTACATCCTGTGGGCGGCGCAGAAGTCACAGCTGCTAGCCCACCAGTTCATCTGGAACATGAAGACCAACATTTTCATGGACGAGGAGGCGCACCAGAAAGACCGTAAATCTAAAATCGATAAATTTAATCCCACGCCCGTTTGAGTTGGAGCATCTTATTGGTTTGCGGTTTTGTCAGCTGACATTGGGGAGCTGCTAGAACAAATGGTGGAGGAGATCACCGGATCACTGTCAGGTCCGGCCAAAGATTTCTACCAACGAGAGTTTGACTTCTTCAACAAGATCACCAATGTGTCAGCTATCCTCAAGTAAGCAAGCACCCAAAATGTTGTATTTATTCATGTTTATTTTTTTTCTGTGACCATGTTTTGAACTGATTTTTTTAAAACCTGTTTTACCTAAATGGAAATGACATTAATTCATTCCGGGCGGCCCGGTGGAACAAGTGTTTAGCGCGTCGGCTTCACAGCTCTGGGGTCCTGGGTTCAAATCCAGGTCAGTCCACCTGTGTGGAGTTTGCATGTTCTCCCTGGGCCTGCGTGGGTTTCCTCCAGGTACTCTGGTTTCCTCCCACATTCCAAAAACATGCATGGTAGGCTGATTGGATACTCTAAATTGACCCTGTGAGTGTGCATGGTTGGCCGTCTCCTTGTGTCCTGCGATCGGCTGGCCACCGATTCAGGGTGTCCCCCGCCTCTGGCCCGGAATCAGCTGGGATAGGCTCCAGCACCCCCCGCGACCCTAGTGTGGATAAAGCGGTTCAGAAAATGAGATGAGCTGAGATTAATTAATTCCTGCCCCTCAAATAACTTAAAGAATTGTGTGTATTTCATGAAACTTGCACCCTATTTAAAAACATCAACCAACTCAAAACATACTCTGCGAGTACCAGCATCATGACCGACATTAAAATAGTAGTCTAGTAGGCCCAAAATATTTTTAAAAAAGGGTTTGGTTATAGATTCTTTAGCCACATTTTATGTACATTTGCTTAGATTTTGTTGGGAAATTGGAATGTAGTTAACGATTGAGTAAAATTGTGTTCCTTTTTTTTCATTTCATTTTCTGAACCGCTTGATCCTCACTAGTGTCACGGGGGGTGCTGGAGCCTATCTCAGCTGACTTTGGGCACGAGGTGGGGGATACCCTGAATTGGTGGCCAGCCAATCGCAGAGCACGAGGAGAGAAAAAAACAATCATGCTCACACTCATACCTAGGTCAATTTAGAGTGTCCGATCAGCCTACCATGCATGTTTTTGGAATGTGGCATGCAACCGGAGTACCCGGAGAAAACACACGCAGGCCCGAGGAGAATATGCAAACTCCACACAGGTGGACCGACCTGGATTTGAACCGAAGACCCCAGACCTGTGACGCCGACGCGCTAACCCGATCAGTCGCCGGGCCACCTCACACATATCTATCAATCAAATCAACCAATCAAAAGCCTTTATTGTCATCATACACAGCTGCTTATAACAAAATTGGTGGTGCTACTCCACAACGTGCGTTTTCCCAGTAAAAGAGAAACATAAATAGTAACATAAAAGTATAAAAAGTCACATCCTGGCTAGGTAAATTCTAAAATATTGCACAATCTAAGATATTGCACATTGTTATTGCACACCCCGAGAGTCCTGATGGCTGTGGGAAAAAAACTGTCCTTAAGTCTATTTGTCCGTGCTTTGTGAGACCTGTAGCGTCTGCCAGAGGGCAGCAGCTGGAACAGGTTGTGACCAGGGTGGTATTGGTCCCTGACAATGTTCCCGGCTCTGCTGAGGTAGCGAGTGCTGGCAATGTCATCCAGTGAGGGCAGAGAGCAGCCGATGATCTTCTGGGCAGTGTTGATCACTCTCTGCATGGCCTTTCTGTCTGCTGCCGTGCTTCCAGCGTACCACACTGTAATGCAGTATGCCAGGATGCTCTCCATAGTGGCTGTATAGAAGGTTACCAGAAGCTTAGTGTCCAAGTTGTTCCTCCTGAGTACCCTCAGGAAATGTACCCTCAGGAAACATTACATGTGAATCTTTAATAGTTTAAATTAAATACAGCTTAACTTTACTTGATAAATTAACTACAGTTTCACTTGAACATTTAAATATGTCTTAACATTTGCACAACTGGAAGGACCCTGTGTCCCATTGGTGCTACACCTAACACAATTTGAGAACCACTGCCAATACGGTATTTTACTTTTTCATTCTTAAATTATTTTTTATTGACTTGAGTTTTTGGTTAATTGTTTTAAGCTTGAATTCAATGGGCATCCATTCGCTGGGCGGCAGTATATAACATATCCAGTATAATAAATGCACAAAAAAGACGGTCACAATTTAATGAGTCTTTATTCTGCAGAGAATAAAGAATGTATGACATTGTTTGCTATACTGTCCGCCTGTTTTTTTGCTATCCTTATCATGACGATATTCACAAAGGGCTAATACGTGTATATCTTTTAGACCTGTTCCTAAAGGCGAGGAGAGAAAACGATGCTGTCTGAAGGCTTTAGCAGATATAAAAGTTCAGCCAGGTAACATCCGTGGGACTTTTTTTTGTGGTATCAAAACATCAAAACTGCCTCTCTCCTCCTTCCTTCCTACATTGGTACTAGGTTGTTACTTGCCCAGCAACCCCGAGGCCATTGTACTGGATATCGACTACAAGTCTGGAACCCCAATGCAGAGGTAAGAATATTACCTTAAAGCAGGAGTGACGAACATGCCAAAATGAATGCGACTCTTTGCTTCTTATCATATTTTGTATATACTGTGGCTCTTTTCCTCGTTTTGTTGTAAATCGCCTCGGTTGCGAAGCAGAGTGGGACCCAGGAGCATGAAGCAGGAAACAAAAAGGGAATTGCTGGTGCAAAAACTTAAGGTTTAATGGGGAAAAACAACTATAAAACAACCCCGTATGCATGCATGTACATTTATGTGTATGTATGTATGTATATATGTCCTAAGCAACACGCTTATTTAATTATATATTTATTCATGTATTTATTTCTTGACCTACTTATTACCTATCTATTACCTATCTATTTATGTCTAAAATGCCTTTCCTATTCCTGCATCCTCACCCTCTTGCCACTGGAACAACGAAATTTCCCGAATACGGGATGAATAAAGTTATCCAATCCAATCCAATCCAAAACTGGGGAAATTTAACCAAGAGCCAAACTGAACAGGGAAAACGCACTTAGTAGCAATGTTCCCTATAAGGTGCGCGTGTTCGCAATTGCGCACTACTCTCGTCTTCTCTGCACAAAGCAAATCATATGGAGCGCACAAAATAAAATCCCAATATTTATTTATTTATTTTTTTTAAAAATTATTAATTGTGAGGCGGACGCGCGAACCACTCATCCGCCGGGCCGCCCATTCATAGATATTAATCATTACATTTTATTATTACTAAATCATTTATGTGTAGTAGACATACACCTGCTTATGGCAGGTGTGATACTGGTGTGTGCCCATAGCGAGCAATGATGATGTTGCTCACACCGGTACTCAGTGTGCTCAGGGAGGTTGTCTTTCTGCCCAGACAAACCAAAAATTAGAGGGAACATTGCTTACGAGGGAGACGCACACCGACGAAAGGCACACAACCACAAACAAAAACATGGGGTTTAAATACACAGACATGGATTGACAAGACAATTGTAAACACCTGGGTCACACGAGGGAAAGAGCATTGTAAAGACACAGCAGGTGAAACTTATTCGCAATCATGCGGACAGGACACACAAGGAAACACACCCAACCACCAAACCCCTAAAAAAACATGACTCTCTCTTATTTTATTGTCTCTTAAAACTAACTTCAAATGCATCAGGGCCCATTAAAAACAAATAAATTATATTTAAAAAATCATTTGCGAGATTGGATTTTTTTTATGCTGATTTTGACGTAAGCGACTGCCCATCTTCTCCGCGGGTTACATCTAATGCCGGGAAATTAAGTAAACATTTAATATACATGCATGCTGTTACCCTGCTAATCAAAATTGCAAAACGCAAAACTAAACGAAAATATGAAGATGAACACAGGACGTTTTTAGAAGAATGGAAAGATGCTTTCTTCTTTATTGAAGGGAATGGGAAATCGCTGTGTTTAATACGCAATACTACGATATCACATTTCAAGGCTTCAAATCCTCAGCGTCATTTTAGCACTCTGCATGCTAATATCGACAAGGAATTACAAGGTACTAAACTACGCAAGCAAAAATTGAGCACCTTCAAAAGCCAGGTCAGGTAAAAAGACAGTCTCTTTCAGCAATTAATCTATAAAGCGGCATGGAACATTGCTCCTGCTAAAAATAAAAAATAAAACTTACAATGAGGGCAAGTTTCTGAAACACGCGTGGTGTGGCTCTTTGACTCTCACAGTTTAAATATTTTGCTCTTTGTGTCTAACTTGTTCGCCTCCCCTGCCCTAATGTCAAATGTGACTGCTCTGTTTGGAATGGTCCGGCATGGTAAAATCACATGGTGACTCACTCATCGGTTGCCAGGCAGAATTCATCGCAGAGTCCAATAACAGAAGAAAAGAAAGGCAATCAGATTGAAAAGTGTATTTCAAACAGAATTCACCCTTATTGAGCAATTAACATTCAAAGTAGTAAATGAGAATTAGTGCTTTGGCATGTAGAATGGGAATCTTAATGCCAAGGAAATATGTCAAAGAGAGTCGAGGAGCTTCATTGAGCACAAAGTAACATTTTATTCGCTTAAAAGTAATGCTTTGTCGCCATTTGTCTGTCCCCACCGCAGCGCCGCCAAGGCTCCCTACCTCGCCAAGTTCAAGGTAAAGCGCTGTGGCGTGAGCGAGCTGGAGCGTGAGGGTCTTCGCTGTCCATCTGACTCGCCGGACGAGGACGAGAATAACGCGGAGGGGGCGCGGCGGGTCTGCTGGCAGGCGGCCATCTTCAAAGTGGGTGACGACTGTCGGCAGGTGAGCCTCGCTTTGACCCATACGTTGAACGTCTTGACGTCACACGATTTTCAAAAGCGAAAACCCCTAATTAATTACTACATTTGACGGCCGTGTGCAGGACATGTTGGCTTTGCAGATAATTGGACTGTTCAAGAACATCTTTCAGCTTGTGGGACTGGACCTCTTTGTCTTCCCTTACCGGGTGGTGGCCACTGCTCCTGGGGTGAGAGTCCATTTCATTCCTAGCCTAAGATTTCCCTGTTGCGTTAGGGCACATGTGTCAAACCGATTCCGCCGAGGGCTGGCGTGGGTCCTGGTCTTTGTTCCAACCGATCCAGTGCCGGCATTTTAACCAATCAGGTGTCTTCTAAAATAAGTAGCACCTGACTTTAATTAACTGATTACACTTGCAAAAGGTATCCTCTTGTTGAGTTGGAATGAAAACCTGCACCCACTGCGGCCCTTTGAGGACCGGTTTGACACCCCTGCGTTAGGGGAATAACTTGCAAATTCACCAAAAAATGCTGGTGAGAAAATTGCCTAGCCCAGGGGTGTCAGACTCGGGTTGGTTCGCGGGCTGCGCTAACGTCAACTCGATTTCATGTGGGCCGGACCATTTTAGATAGAATATTTAGATTTTTTTTATGAATGGATTAAAAGAACTGGATTAAAAGCCCTGAATATTCAGTTTTTATAGATCTAAAACAATGTTTATTTTAGCTTTTTTTATATATATTTTTAGATTTTACAAAATGATTTTTGAACTAAAAACACAGAAAAAATGATTAAAAAATTACAATTATTGATTTAAAAGGGGGAAAATCAGGAAATTTGATATACATCTATACTCTTCATTTTAATTTGATCCTAAAACAGAAAGTCGGCACTCATGATTCACTTTCCCGGGCCACACAAAATGATGCGGTGGGCCAGATTTGGGCCCCGGGCCGCCACTTTGACACATGTGACCTAGCCAATCGGTGTCACAGAAGTACAGGGTTCCAAAAAGTTACATGAGTCACGTGACATTTTCACGGTACTCCTCTTTGTCAGTGTGGTGTGATCGAATGCATCCCGGACTGCAAATCACGCGACCAGCTTGGCAGGCAGACGGACTTTGGCATGTACGACTACTTCCGTAACCAGTACGGCGATGAATCCACGCTGGCCTTCCAGAAGGTACTTTGTTCCCTTTAACTTCATTTTACTGAGACACAGTTATAACTCATTGGGTGCATTAATGGCGATGGACGTCCAATCCATTTGAACTGAGAGGGCGTCTAATACTGACAAAGATGAATTGACAGGAGAAGGATGAAAATAACCACATTTTTGGGTGTCTACCATAATTAATAGTACTAAATGAATTAAACAGACCTTTGTCAAAATGGCTGACGATTGCATTAAATATCCTTGCTCTTCAGGCTCGCTACAACTTTATCCGGAGTATGGCGGCATACAGCCTTCTGCTCTTCCTATTGCAAATCAAAGACAGACACAACGGTAACATCATGCTGGACAGCAAAGGACACCTCATCCACATCGGTAAATAAGAAAGGGGCTGGGGCTTTCTGTTAACTAATTTTGTGAATTGTGGTGCTCCTGTATTTTCGAACTGTAGTTGTACCTCTTCTTATGAAATTAATTGGTTCCAAAAGTGGTTTTGTTACTTGGATTTTTTTCTTAATAGAAGCATATTTTACATTCAATCAGATGTAAAGGCAACTCCATCCTCACCATTTCAAAATAAAATACCGGATAGAGAAAGTGTATTTATGTTTTGGGGGATGTTTGATTTCATAACTTGGATTGTTTTTCGAATATTGCAACAAAAGGTTTCCTTCCAATCAGAGCTTTTCATAACCTGAATATTTCGTATGTAAAAGAATTTGTAAGTAGAGGTATTACTGTATAAGTAACACCAGAGTATAAGTCGCCCTGTCAAAAAATGTGTCATAACAGACAACAAAACATGGGCTCCCAATGTGTATGTCCAAAATGTAAATCACCTTTTTTGGGTTGACTATCCCAAATTTTCTGTTTTCGGCACCAATGTCAACATAAAAGTATATTTTTCTGAATTAAATAACAACTAATCGATAATTTAGTTAGTTGCCAACGAATTTGATTATTGTCGGCAGCTGTGTACTCATTGTAATCAAGCAAATGAGGGGCAATCAAGGTGGTGGAATGAGTGGTACACTTAATTGTTGCCTCCAATCTGCCATTATGTGTACAAAAGGAGGCAATATGCACCTAATTGTTGCTCCTAATCTGCCATTCATCAAAATGTGAAGATGCTCTTCTAAACTTTTAATTTGTCATCATCGCCTAATGACCTTAACTATTTGCAAGAAAGTTGTTGCAAGTGCATTAGTTGTAATGTGTAAACTTGATGATCTGTAGATTACAGTGTTCCACCTACCGTATTTATTCGAGTATAATGCGCACCCATAATTTGTGACTAAAAATATGTATACTTTTTTTTTCACTTTTTCTCAGCTCACACCAAGGATTGCGCGGGTACTGGCAAATGCTGAACACATAACGCCATGACAAAACATTTATTCACAACATATGGTGCGGAAACTTGGTAAAACAAACTACCAGTATGAACACAATTCTCAAATGGAATTTACCATTTTAAATCCTTAAAGTCTAATTCATCATCATATTTTTTTTTTTCAAAGTCTGATTCATCATCATCACTCACCAAACAATTAATTCTATTCTTCTTGAGTTATTTTTTTTAAGTGTGAGCACCGGCCAATAGAACAGGCTCTCCGCCCCATTTGGTGGACAAATACAGGTTTACGTCTCCCATTTTAACGGCTGCCGAGGGGACTTTTTTCACCGGTGGGGATTCGTGTATAACGCGCACACGAACTTTGCTTCAGTTTTTTGGTACAAAATTTTGCGCGTTATACTCGAATAATTATGGTCATTTTGTTGGAGCTTTATTCTGTATGTACAGTATGATAGAGATACAAGGTGCTGTCAGGCACAACAACCTTGCGGGCCAGATTGGTATGACATAGCCCTAATGTGTACAGCATTCTATACTGCGGAACATTGTCGTATCAGAGCGGTGCTGCAAAGCCCCTGCAAATATTCATTTTGCGCAGGGAATGACACAAGATCGTTTCTCTCTGCAGACTTCGGCTTCATGTTCGAGAGTTCCCCAGGGGGCAACTTGGGCTGGGAGCCCGACATAAAGCTCACGGACGAGATGGTGATGATTATGGGCGGCAAGATGGAGGCCACGCCCTTCAAATGGTTCACGGAGATGTGCGTGCGAGGCTACCTGGCCGTACGGTAGGAAAACACTCTTGGCACTTTGAACGCAAGACCAGGCATTTAACAAAAGACTCTAAATATTCCTGTACGTGTTCAGTCCCTACATGGACGCTGTGGTGTCTCTCGTTACGCTGATGCTGGACACGGGACTGCCGTGCTTCAGGGGCCAAACCGTCAAACTCCTCAAGTGAGTTGCAGAAACGCAAAATTACGTCAGGCAAAATCACCTCTAAGGAAACAGTACATGTCGTGTGCATGCAGAAACGGAGCAGAGTGGTAATGCTCGAAAACTTACGGCGCCGTTTCTTTCCCTCAGGGGCAGGTTTAATCCTCAGATGAGTGAGAAAGAAGCGGCGGCGTTCATCATCAAGGTCATCCAAAGCTGCTTCCTCAGTAGCAGGTGAGAGTCCAGCTCACGCTTTGCAAGTATCGATAATTGTTGCATTTGAGTCTAATTAGTCATTTCAAAATGGGAAACTATTTTGTTGACTATTCTTTATGAAGCACAATTTTAAAAATTCATTTAATGATAGCAATACAATATTGAATAAAATAATACTAATCTGTATTATAATTGTTGAGGTTTACATACACATTTTGAACTATTTTAGAATCTTATCTCATTATTACATATATATTATATGTATTTTTTATATATATATATATATATGTGTATGTATGTATGTGTCTGTATGTGTATATATACACATATATACAGTAATACCTCGATTATCGTGGTTAATATGGACCAGACATGGCCGCGATAATCGAAAAACCGCCAAGTAGGGTCACCCCTATTAAATAAATAATATATGGTTACGAATTTCAGCGTGGATTTTCACATTTTTATAAACTTACAAAAATAAATAAAATAAATAAATAAAACAAATTCCCCAGAAAAAAATCCACGATGTAGAGAAGCTGTGAAAGAAAGTTGAAGTGCGAGGCAAACTGTTCATAAAATTATTTATTAAGCCATTAAAATGACACCACAACCCCACCACAAACTAAAACAAAACAAGTCCAGCTCTTCAACAGTCGCTATCTCTCTCTCTATATATCTCTCGCTCTCTATCGCATCATTTATATAGAGTGGAAAGATCAGCATTTAAATAATACATCAACATTAGAACCCAGTTCTTTAGAATATGTAAACAAATAATAAATATAATAATTTACCCACCCCAATAATAAACCCACAACTTCAAATTGTGTTACGCACACTGAGAAAACCTCTAAAATCAGCTACGTCACGAACGAGGGACCTTAATTTCATAAATAGAGGTACGACTGTAATCCCTAAGGATCCACGTACTTTTTCCTTGCAACTGAATCCCAAGAAAATCAGATTGGAAGTAAAAGAAAAAATCTATATTCAGATATGCCTAATTTGTTTTTACTTCCCCTTACAGGAGCAAGACGTATGACATGCTGCAATACTACCAGAACCAAATTCCCTACTGAGCTCACCACAGCGTTTCAAGGCAGCAATAACTCCATTTTAGTTGTTTACCGAGAGAGCTATTTGAAATCACCCTTGTTTGTCATCATAATCATCAGTCGAGTGCACTTTATTTCTCACAGTATTCTCGCATTATGATCAAATAATCTGCAGTCTTTTGAAGTGTGTTTATTATCTTTGTATTTTTTCATCAGGCCACAGGGACAAATCATTTACATTCCACAACGGCACACAAATGCATTCTGGGAAATTTGGGAGACCAAATCAGAGGGTGAGCTAGTGTTTTTTTTCTCTCTTCCTACGGTATTTATCCCAGGGGTGTCCAAACTGTGGCCCATGGTTTTTACTGGCCCCCAACAAATGACAGAAAGTTTAAATTCAGCCTACATTCTGTTGCACTTCTCAGATTTAACACTATATCAAGCTGGTCATGTAAACAGTGTCTCTCCATTAGCTCTGAGGTCAAAACCTGACATGTTAGAATCGCGGAGCGGCTAATAGGAAGGGCGACAACTTAAGAAAAAAATGTGTGGGGGTGGGGTCGGTTCACGAACGACGTCCACAATGGCAAAAAAAAGGCCCAAACATAGTAGCATTTATTTATCTATAATCCTTATAAAGTGTGATTTATGGTTGTGTGAGTGTGTGTGTATGTTAAGATTCTCTCGGTATCTTTGTCCAAACCGTGCAACGTAGAGCGTTAAATTTTTTTATGGTGGCCAGAAACGGCTGTCGGATCCAAATAGACGAGTGATTGATTTTTTTCACCTTCTCTTAGTGTGTAAACTCAATCTTTTATTTGTTAAACACCCATTTTTCAAAAGAGGATTTTTGCCGATCCCCTCTGCTTGTTATTATTATAACAATTTTTCTCATTTCAAGTAAGAGGGCAATATTGAATACCTTAATATTTATTATGCTGACAGACCGGCACCAGGTGGCTCACGAACCGGTACCGGTCCACGGACCAGTGATTGGGGACCACTGATGTAGGAAACTAAAATTTCAGTATTTTGTTTTACATAAGGGGGTCGGCCCAGTGAATGAGCGATTAGTGTGTCAGCCTCACAGTTCTGGGGTCGAGGGTTTGATCTCAGGTCGGTCTTCAGTGTGTGGAGGTTTCCCTGGGCTTGTGTGGGTTTTCTCCAGATACTTCGGTTTCCTCCCACATCCCAAAAATATGCATGGTAGCCTGGTTGAACCACTCTAAACTGCCCCTAGGTTTGAGTCTGAGTGTGAATGGTTGTCCGTCTCCTTGTGTCCTGGGATTGGCTGGCCACCGTTTCAGGGTGTCCCATTCCTGGTGCCCATAGTTAGCTGGGATAGGCTCCAGCACCCCCACCACCCTTGTAAGGATAAGCGGTTTGGAAAATGAATGCATATTTTTTGTTTTTTTTACATAAACATACATAGATAAGTAAAAATAAGCTAAGGTATAATTTGAGCTGTCCTTTTGATTTTTGTGACTTTTTTGCTATTGCTGGGAAGCCTCTATTTTTTGTTTTGTTGAAATCGGTCCTCGGAAGAAAAAAAAAGTTTGGACACCCCAGAATTATAGGCGGTCTTTTAAAGTATTTAACTCATGTAGTTATGTAAAAGAGAACTTCTTCTTTACATTATTTGTTTCAAATCATTTTGTGACACTTCCCAGACCAGAATATGATATTTAAAAAAAAAAAAGACAAGCCATATCGTACTTAACAGGAGCACCCCTCATTATGCAAAAATGATCCATGTGCTGTGTTTTAAGATATATTTTTTGTTATGTGCAATTTGTTCGTACCGGCAACAAACCTCTTAAAAATTGTACCTTTGACACAAGGTCATCGAAAATAGGCACATTTATAATCCATTGTTTCCTCTGAGAAGTTTTTTTGTCGTGAATGTTTGTTGATTTGTTACACTATTGTCAACTGTAACACCTCCGAAATAAGTGTTGTTGGAATATTTCTTTCTGTAGGCTTCACTTTGGAAGTTTATTCAATTTGCAGCTCTCATCATAGCAAAACCTATATAAAATATACATGTAATATTTTCATCTCTCCTTATTACTGTAGATAGCAAGAACAATTGAACTAATTTACAGCCAACCAGGTCACAGTGTGTTGTGGCAATTAGTAAAGAAGGGAAATTGATATTGAAAAAGCCTTTTGACGGCAATAGACGTCCAAACCAGTTCAACTCCATGTTAAAATGGATTTGACGTCAATTGCTATCAATAACAAAAAGAGGAAAAATGTGGACGGTCACAAGAGATTAGATTAGATTAGATTAAATAATTTTATTCATCCCGTATTTGGGAAATTTCCGTCACAGTAGCAAGAGGGTGAGAATACAGACACAGGAAAATACATTTTAAACTTAAATAAATAGGTAATAAATAAGTAAATAAATAAGCATGTTGCATGAAATATACATGTTTGTATATATATGAATATATACATATGTATACATACGGTTGGTCTTAACATTCAGACATTTAAAAATGTTAATTCAATTTATTTTTAATATATATATATATATATATATATATATATATATATATAATATATATATATATATATATACATACACACGTATATACTCTAGAGCAGCTGTGGTGAACGAGTGGCTCTCGAGCCGCATGCGGCTCTCCTCTTATCAAAATGTGTATATACAGACGCTCCCCTACTTACGAACAATCAACTTACGAACAACGGTACATACGAACATGTCTGCAAATTGCGTTTAAGTCCAAAAATGTTCGCAAGTCCAATTTTGTATTTTGCGCCTTTTTCGGAGTAGTACTTCTTTCCGCCGCTAATACCGACGCCTGGCGCTGTGAGAGCTCAGCTCACCCAGCATCTACCTTCTTCTTCGTTGCAATGCGAAAGTGCGTGAATGTATCTCCAGTGTGCAAAGAACCTTTTTCATTTGTATCATTAAATATCTCATGCATCCAATATTGAATATGGTTGGTAAAAAGCTAAAGGCTTCTATTGAGGGAGTTGCAAGGAAGAGGCAAGCCATTTCATTTGAAACGAGTGGCAATAATAACGAAGCTTGATGCGCGTGAGAGTGGTGAGCGTTTCACGGGCATTGAATCGTTCGACCGTTAGTACCATTTATTAACAGAAAGATCGAGCAGCAGGACCCAAATATTGAACGTTGCACAAAGTTTGCAAATCAATTGAATGATGCCATACAGTGCTACCGCATCATTTATGATGAAAAAAAGAAGAAAACTGTGCAATCGTCATTAGGTCGCTTCTTTTGGCCAGTTTCTAATACATAAATCTCTCTCTCTCTCTCTACAGTACTGTACATATTCTCTCCATTTTATTTTATTTTTTTTTTTTCAGTACAAACCAATGCGTGTTACTTATACAAGCCTTAAACATACAAATGCACTTATATAAACCTTCAATATACTTATATCGGCCTTAAACATAAATTATAATACAAAATATAGCACTGAATCAACTTACAAACAAATTCAACTTATGAACAATCGCTCGGAACCAATTAGTATAGTAAGGCTTTTTTTCCTAAAAAAACGACATAGTATAGTATGGCTTTTCCCCCCTAAAAAAACGACATAGTATAGCATGGCTTTTTTTCTTGAAAAACGACATAGTAGAGGAAGGCTTTTTCCCTAAAAAACGACATAGTATAGTATGGCTTTTCCCCCTAAAAAACGACATAGTATAGTATGGCTTTTTTCCTTTAAAAAAACAACATAGTATAGTATGGCTTTTTTTCTTAAACGACATAGTATAGTATGGCTTTTCCCCCCTAAAAAACGACATAGTATAGCATGGCTTTTTTTCTTGAAAAACGACATAGTAGAGGAAGGCTTTTTCCCTAAAAAACGACATAGTATAGTATGGCTTTCCCCCCTAAAAAACGACACAGTATAGTATGGCTTTTTTCCTTTAAAAAACGACATAGTATAGTAAGGCTTTTTTTCCTAAAAAACGACATAGTATAGCATGGCTTTTTTTCTTGAAAAACGACATAGTAGAGGAAGCCTTTTTTTCTTAAAAAACGATATTGTATAGTAAGGCTTCTTTTCTTAAAAAACGACATAGTATAGTAAGGCTTTTTTTCTTTAAAAAATGACAGCAAGTAAGGCTAAGAGAGTCGGAGAATAAATCTGACTTCTGATTCTTCACCTTCTAGTTGTTGCTGTGGTCCACTGGCAAAATCATTGGGTCAGAACATGAGGCGGGAATCAGGAGTGGGTTCAATTCCACTCGTTGCAATTCTCGAATTGTTTATTGAGGTAATGAAAAGGATAAATACAACTTCCAACTTTACTGTGGTGCAGTGGCAAAGACAATGGGTCAGAACTTCAGGTGGACTCCAGTTCAAATCAGAAGTGAGTTTGATTCCACTCTTTGCAATTCTCAAATTGTTTATTGAGGTAATGAAAAGGATAGATATAACTTCCAATCACATCATTTCAGAAGACACTGTGGTCCAGTGGCAAGAACAATGGGTTGAAATTGAAGTTGGACACAAGTTCAAATCTGGAGTGAGTTCAAGTCCACTCTTTGCAAATCTCAAATTGTTTATTGAGGTGATGAAAATGATAAATATAACTTCCAATCATCTCATTTCAGAAGTCACTGTGGTCCAGTGGCAAAGATGATGGGTCAGACAGACCTCAAGTTAGTGGATTTGACTGCCATGTGGGAAATGGGGTTCGAATCCCGCTCTCGTTTGACTAATCACTACACTAGTAGTTCAGTAAATGGGTAATCCTTTTTTCATTCAAATAAAGACTTAGTCATTTTTTTCAGCAAAACAATATTTCCGGTCAGCCTTCGGCTGACCGGAAGACAGTTGGGAGGGGGGATCCCTGGTGGTGTTCGACAGTCGGCCTGCGGCCGACTGCCGACACCATACAGTCGTTGACTGGCGACACCGGGACGTGAACCCTCGACACCCACGTCGCAGGCAGGTGACTTACCCACTACACCACGAGGCGGCCCGCCTATACATGATTGGAAGTTATATTTATCCTTTTCATTACCTAAATAAACAATTTGAGAATTGCAAAGAGTGGAATTGAACTCATTCCTGATTTGAACTTGAGTCCACCTGAAGTTCTGACCCATTGTCTTTGCCACTGGACCACAGTGACTTCTGAACTGATGTGATTGGAAGTTATATCTATCCTTTTCATTACCTCAATAAACAATTTGAGAATTGCAAAGAGTGGAATTGAACTCATTCCTGATTTGAACTTGAGTCCACCTGAAGTTCTGACCCATTGTCTTTGCCACTGGACCACAGTGACTTCTGAAAGTTTCAGTTTCTAATACATAAATCTCTCTCTCTACAGTACTGTACATATTCTCTCCATTTTATTAAATGTTTTTTTTTTCAGTACAAACCAATGCGTGTTACTTATACAAGCCTTAAACATACAAATGCACTTATATAAACCTTCAATATACTTATATCAGCCTTAAACATAAATTATAATACAAAATATAGCACTGAATCAACTTACAAACAAATTCAACTTATGAACAATCGCTCGGAACCAATTGCGTTCGTAAGTAGGGGAGCGTCTGTATAATGTGTATATACTGTGGCTCTTTACCTCCTTTCATGTTTATCTCATTTTTATTCTCTCTTAAAACACTCAAATTCATCAGGGCCCGTTAAAAACAAATACATTATATTTTAAAAATAATTTGGTAGAGTGGATTTTTTATGCTGCCTCTGACGTAAAGTGTGGCTCTTTGACACTTACAGTTTAAAATTTGATAGCTATCAGTTTAGCCAAAGACAAAAACACGAGTCTGGTTGGTTGGGACACCAACAGTTTAAAGATTGAAATTACATGATTTATTGTTTAAAGTCAGTGAGTACATTTTACGTACATTGCTTTAAAAAAAAACAGGATATTTGGAGTTTTATGTGTTGAAAACCTCTGAGTGCAATGAGTTCTCTTCCCAAAACAACATGAAAATGTGTGTTTTATTGAAGCAACAATGTTTAAATGGCTTTTTATTTGTTCTTTCAAATGGATTGGTAGATATACAACCATGTGACTTTTTTATTTCTCAGTTCAAATGGATTGGAAATCTAGTGTCATGAGTATTTTTAATGTAAGCACATTACTGCTTCTCTATTACGATAACTGAAAAGAGAATGCAAAATGTCATTAAGAAAATCAGCAATAGTGCTGAACTACTGATAATCCAAAATTTCTTTTAAATAAAATGAACCGATTCTACATTAGAAAATGTTCGATGCACTTAAGAAACAATAATTGTAGATTTGTGTATGGAAATTTTCCATAAGCAGAGACACTTTGGAAATATATTTATTGTACATAAGTTTAAACTGACACAAAAGAGCAAAAACAGAAAACAATATTTGTAGAAAAAAAGGACATTGGAAAGAAGGACCTGCATCTTGATGACTGAATAATCTACTATATAAAAAAATAAATCAATAAATGGCACAGAAGTTAATATTTTTTAATAGCAGGATTCTGTCAAATGACAATAGTGATTCAAAATTATTATTTTTTGAGTTGGTGTTCCCCCATGTTTGAGGAATTGGACCTCAATCTGTAATTACTTCTGAAGTTTTTTTTTTTTTTAAAGGATAAGGCAAAACAGCTGTTCCATTTTATCCATTTAAACCTCCAGTAAAAAGGTCCAGGCACGTTTTAAAACTAAAATTGTACTACATGGACAAACAGAAATGGAAATGAAATGCACAATTTCACTGTTTCGCTAACGTACACAAGTTGGAGACACCAGTCTCCAAACTAGAGTCCCTTCTTCAAGAATGTGCAATAATAGAGTGTCTGAGTTTGAAATGTCAATACAGCAAGTCACATTTTCCCTTCCAGCCTCCAAAAAAGAGAAGTTGATGCATCAAAAGAGCAGCGTTCGAAATCAATAGTACGAAAAGGATGCGAGCAGGTATACAAAACCATTTTTTTTCTTTTTGCATTAAATACAAAAGACCAAAAACCAGTGATTTCCATGAAACCTACAAAACAAAATGGTGGACAATTTAATCCCTTATAGTACAAATTTCAAGTTTTAAACATTGTTGCATGAAAAATCCTGGGCATTAACATTGAAATGCCGATTGAAGTAAAAATAGATAAACTGTAGCTAAAAGATAAGCCATATTATTAAGCACTGGTACAATTGGAAAAATTATGAAAGGTTCAAATATCAGGTTTTAGTTTTTGACACATTTTCTATTCCTGTTGTGCATTAGAGCTCCCAAGAAATTAACTACAGAGATTGTTTGCAGTCATGTTTCTAAGCATTTGGTTTTCCTTCGTCATGCGTGGACGACACCAGAAATAAACGTGTTTTTGTACCCATTTGAGCCACAAACGGGTTGAAGAAAAATCCGTCTAACACAAAGTAAAGATAGTGAAATGAAAAAGTAAAGTTCTCCAAACATACACACTACACAAATATATAGATAGATATAACATTTCTTTCCACTTTTAAAATAGTTGTATTCAAAATACATAAAATTTTGTTTTTCAAGTTAAAGCCATGAAACTGCATTTGGTCAAGAAAAATATAAAATCAACTTACAAATGTTACTGTACAGGGTTGACAACAAAAAACAAAAAAATCTGGATCATTTAACTGATCATAATCGGGGAAAGCTGATACACCAAGTATCTATAGTAATCGGTTTCTCATTTGGAGAAAATATTAAAGTGCTTTTAGATTATTGACTCCCTCGTGTGAAAGAACATCCAAAAAAAGGCAGATTGGCTTTTGTTTTTCTTACCTCGGAAAATGTACACGTTTGTTTGTTTGTTCATACGTGGAAAGATGCTGAATCCCCATCATAGTGTTTAGGACAGTCCTCTTAGAATATCCATCCTCACAGCCTAAAAAACTGAGTGAATAAATTAAAATAGCAGCCTACTCACACAGCTGTGGACATGGACTAAGAGAAAAGTTCTTGATAAAAGACCTACTAGGCGGGGGGAGATGACGTCCAGCCTCATAACGATAACGATAAAGGGGTTGATCTATTTTCGAATTGAGGAGGCATCATAAAAAAGTGAGCAAGTTAACGTCCTGTTCTTAAGACACCAAAGCTGCAACGCTGACTACGAGTCAAGGCTCCTTCAACTGGACACGTGGTTGGTTGGCTTCCTCCACTGGGACGTCCACCTACGTCTTAGGACGTTTTCCCCACTATTGGGTTGTCCCTTAAAAATGAATAGAACAGTTGACAGAATGATGGTTTCCATGAGGAGGAGCAGTTGTGTATACTTACAAACTGCCATACTGTGCTGTTGGGTCACTTCGGAGCTCATGCTGCCTTTGAAGCTCTACCGTGACGTTTCGGAGCTGTTTGAGGGTCTGAAAGGTCTCTTTGGGTTCCTGAATGGTAAACTTCGAGTAGTCCTGCTGCTCTGGTTGAGGACCCTGGTATACTGCCATACTGGCACACGCATCTGTGTATAAGGGACATAATGCTCTTTTCATGTTTTGAGATGATTTAAAAATACTTTAGAATGCTGTACAGTAATACCTTGACATACGAGCAATTTGAGTTATGAGACAAATTTTGATATATGAGCGAGCATACAGTGGACGCGAGAGGCTGCTCATAAGAACATCATGGGCACTGTCTTTCTGGTCGCAACGCTCTGGTGTCTACGAGCACTGGGCGAAGCATTGCATTTTTTCAGTGTTTTTTTCTTTCTTTCTTCCCGTTAGTCAGTGCAAACACGAGGCTTGTTTGCTAATACGAGAGGAGTATATACTACTTCTCGTTGGCATGTGGTCGTGCGTTATCCTATTTTGAGGACATTTGTATGCATCATTTTGGGAATAAGACAAAAGCAAACAACCCTCGATAGGTTGCATCTGAAAGTCAGGGGGCAGGCGGGGCAAAAAGAGCACACCCGGGAGAAGAAAGGTATAAAAATTTAAAACAAAATTAGAATTAAGTTCAGTGTAAGGTTAGATTAAACTTATTTTTGAGTGTGTCTGCATCGTAATCCAAGTTCATTTAAATTTGTTTATGTTATGTTACGAGTGTGTTGCCGTGCTGGGACTGGGAGTGCACCATTCACATCCCGAGACCTTGACAGGGTGGTGAAAATAAATGTTTGTGCTAAAACAAGGGACACCTGACTGAAATCAACCGATTACACTTCTAAGACACCAAATGAGTGAAAAGGTATTGTCTTGTTTAGTTGGAATGAATTCTTGCACCCACTGCGGCTCTATCTAAAACAAAATATTTTGTAAATCCCTGGTCATGAATGTTAATAAATAATACCACACAAGCATTATGTGCTCCTGTTTGGCATTGAAGTTTTTCCCACACCTGAATGGTACCCGCGTCTTATGCAACTTTTTTTTTCCCAGTGAATGCAGTCTGTCGATTGACTGCATAAGCTTAGACACTGACCCTCCATGTTTTGCAGCTTGGCGTCATTCGCAGAGAGAAGGGAGAAAATCCGTTCTGTTTCCCGATCACAGTCGATGTCAAGCTGCAAGTTGGCCTGCATTGTGCTGTAACAGTACAGATCAACTGATTTGCTAAGACTGCGGCAATGATGTGGGAGTGGAAACTGGAAATGAGTCATACACACTGATACATATGTTAACAAAAGAAAAACACAATCTTCTGCATTTGGAGATGGAGTGTGAAGCGCTAACATGTTCCAAGATTTGGTACAACTTTCCAACAAAAGAACAATGGTGCATACAGTCATTAACTTTTTGGGCGTTTGTTTTAAACGGTGGCATAAGCAAATCAGCAAATCATAGGTAAAGAAAGTACATTTGTTGGCGGAGTGCAAATGTGAAAAAAATGACTCACATGGTGCAGGGCTTGCAGCCTGGTGAGCTGCAACTTTGGCTTTGACAGCACTGCCACGATCCACCGCTGTAGGTGGATGGATGATAGGTGGCCAAACGGCTGTCATTACAGCGGGTGACTTGGCCCAGGACATCCAGCCACTCACAGGCTTCTACACAATTTCCTGCCTGCACATAGAGTTGCTTCTCTGCATGAACCACCTGAAACATCTGACAAACCAGAAATATTGCCATTCTGTTACAATTTCTTCTATGATCACCTAGAGGGAAAAATAATGGTTGAAAATCAGACAGACATTGTCTTACATTTTTACGGTTAAAGGCACTTTCATCAAGTTTCTCCACTGCCTGGATATTTTTCACATCGATGATGAAGGCCTCTTTTCCTAAAACATAGAATACATTGTCATGTATTGTCATCTATTCCTGCATCCTCGCCCTCTTGCTACTGTGACAACGAAATTTCCCGAATACGGGATGAATAAAGTTATCCAATCCAATCCAATGAGAAATATTAGACTACTGACTTCATTATCTTAAGAACTGCAAGACACATTTAGTCTCATGTCAGAAATTACATTCTTAGTACCATCGCATCTGATATACAGCGGTACCTCGACATACGAGAGCCCCGACATACGAGCAATTTGAGATACGAGTAAAATTTCGGGCAAATATTTATCTTGAGATACGAGACAAATTTTGATATACGAGCATACAGCGGACGCGAGAGGCTGCTCATAAGATCATCATGGGCACTGTCTTTCTGGTCGCAACTCGCTCGTGTAATGTCTCTACAAGCACTGGGCGGAGCGTTGCATTTTTTTCAGTGTTTTTTTCCCGTTAGTGCGAATGGCGGAGCGATCGCTAATACGAGAGGAGTATATACTACTTCTCGTTGGCAAGTGGTCGTCCGTTATCCTATTGTGAGGACATGTGTGTGCATCATTTTCGGAATATTTTGAAGGGAATATAAAAGCAAACAACCTTCAATAGGTTGCATCTGAAAGTCAGGGTGGAGGCGTGGCAAATAGAGCCAACGCCGGAGAAGAAATGTATAAAAACTTAAAACAAAATTAGAATGAAGTTTAGTGTAAGGTTAGATTTAATTTATTTTTGAGTGTGTCTGCACCGTAATACAAGTTCATTTAAATATGTTTATGTTATGTTACGAGTGTGTTGCCGTGCAAAAAGCCCCGCCCCCTTTCTGTCCCTCTTTCTCCCCTCCGCGAAATCTGTCTAATTTTAGTACTATTAAACACATTTTAGTACTATTAAACCACTAGTTATTTGTTACTTTGTTAATAGATGGCGAATTAGAACAAATAAAAATGTTTTTCCAATCCAATATCCGACGAGCTCAGTCCCGGAACGAATTAAGCTCGTATCTTGAGGTACCACTGTACTTGCGAGACTACGTTTTTGTGATCTACATTAAAAACTCTAACTAAGGATGAAAAGAAAGATGCTTCCTTTATCAGTTTCAAGAAGGCAATTACTTTTTTAACAGATAGGTTTGGAATTTTGTGCCTTAATATATTAACCATCTAGAAATGGCCTTTTGTATTTCTTTGGGTTGTCTGTGTGATATTAAAATTTGTTTAATGAAATGAATACTGCGTGATATAAATGGGGGTGGGTGGGACAAAGGAGTGTGCAAATACGTTTTAACAACACCATATATTTCTTACCTTTGAGTTTGTGGAAGGAAAGCTCTCTGTTGGTCACTCGAAGCCATCTCTTTTTAAAGTTCCTTTTTCCAAGGCGTTTTCTCCCCTGAGCCCGCTTCTGTACTTCCCTAAAGAGTCACCACCACTTCCTTTCATTTTAATGTGGCATCTTATGTAGTTTGTAAACTGTACTTTAAATATGATCAGATTCCTTAAAGATCCTATAAATTGATGAAAAATGTCGAGAAAATTTTAAAATTGCAGAAAAGACTATTTTTATATACTGCTGCTAATACTGCTAATTTGGCATGGATAAAATTTATTTGCCGCCAGGTGGTGCAGTGGTTCTTCCGCCTGACTGTGGTGCGGGCAATCTGGGTTTGATTCCCACTTGCCAGCAGTGTGATTGGTTGTATGCCTCTTTGGCGACCATTCTAGGGTGTAGTCTGCCTTTTGCCTGAGGGCAGTTGGGTTAGGCTCCAGCAACCCCCGCAACTCTTTCGAGGATGGTCAGTATGGAAGATGAATGAATGAAATGTATTAATATTGGCAAGTCTATGAAAAATATATCTTGTTTTCAATCGCAGGACTTTGCTCAAGACGTCTTCCAGCTGTTAATTACAGTAAGTAAATGTGCCCTGCCTTTTTCCTTCTAAGCAATTCTCAGCTCACCGGCTCAACTTCGGTTCCGAGCTACAAAAGAAGCTGCCCGTGTTGAAATTTAGTGGGCTGTTTGTGAAATTCTAGTTGACTGAGACACCAAGTGTCGGCCAGTTTTGCACTATGCACCTAGCTGGGTTGATGTACAGGTAGATGTTTTTTTTCCTGCTTGGAATTGCTGCAAGACAAGTGACACCTTTAATGAGGTAGGTCGGGCCTCATTAAAGGCTCCCTGGGCAGTGCTCGTCAAGAGGCCCATCCTCTGTGGCTTCCCTGACAGCACTAATATTTTGTCCTTATACGCTGCGTTGTAGTACACAACCACTTTGTGTTGTGGCCCAGCTATTTTGACGTGCCTTTTTTCAGAAAAGCCCAAATAAGGTAGAATATACCACGGAGGGAAGATGTACCTGCATTTTGGGAGGTTATAATTTGTACACATAGCTTGATTGCCAATTCATTATGAATGGGGGAGTTGCAATAGCACTGAAAGACCACTTTATGAACTACTGTGCTCTTATAGTGTGGGTGAGGGCCAGATTGATGCCAGGAATTTGTTGGCATCATTTAGCACCTTTTAGCCAAAAGCCCATCAGAATAAAGGGGTAAAAAAGTTTTTGGGATAACTCAGGTTTCTTCATTCAAACTCGTAAGAAACTCATAAATATAACTTTATGGGATCTTTAAGGAAAACATGGTTTTGAATTCATGGGCAATGTCCAAGATTATGTTAAGAGTTCATTTTATACTGCCAAAAGTTTCAGTCAAACTGCCAGCTCCAATTTTAAAATGAATACTCACCCCTCCTTTAAAATTACTGCATCTTCTAAACCACTTGACTCTTTGCTGACATTTGAAGATATTTCATCAAGGAACTACAGCCATAAAAGAAAGTTGTTTCAGTTGTGAAATTAATAAAAAACAAAAGCTGACTATAGAGAAGAATAACATTTGCAGAAAAATGTACCTTTTTTACTTTAACAATGCACTTATCCTCTTGGAATGATTTGTAGAAATCAAACATAAATGATTCTTTGAAACTAGACTGTAGAAAAGAAATTGCATTGTCATTTTATAACTCTAATTATCAGTGAATTAAAACAATATTGTCATTCCATTTTTTGTCTTTTAAAATGTGCTATCATGCAAAACATTGGTTCTTTGTTCAACGTTGCCTTTTAAGCTTACTGTGGAAAACCACCCTTATTCCCCACGAATCAATGTGTTTGTTTCTATAATCAAATCTAATTACATTAGAGCAATGGTACTTACTAATTTTTTGGACAAACTTCCCCAGCTTCCTAAAGTCTGGATGGTTTTTGAAATGAGCGTGAGTGTGCGTGATATCTCAGGATCCTAGAATCAAGTGAGTATCATTATTATAAGGCTCTTAGTATTTAGACAGCTCGATAGATCAGGGGTTGGGAACCTTTTTGACCAAGCGAGCTATAAACAATTCATATTTTTAAAATGTAATTCCTCGAGAGACATACCCAGAAAGTTTTTAAAGTGAAAATAAATGCGTGCATTTTATGTCATTTAAACACAAAGTACAAGTATCTAAATTCTTTCAATAACATTGTTATGCTGTTGTTAATCAATGAGTATATGCTGAACGCGCAAGGGATTCCAATGAAACGAAAAATTACGACTAAAGCAGTGCTAGAGTTAGTGACGACACCATTTAAATTTTGATGTGCCAACGTGAAGGTCCTATTGTTCAATTGAGCGCATTCGAGGTAATGACGCGAACACAGAGATGTGCCAACGCAAGGCTACCATTGGTCAATGTAGAGGCATCAGAATGAGTGTCGGCGCCACTTTTGTGTGCCAACGCAAGGCTAATATTGGTCTGTTCGGGACTCAGCTCTCTACACAGCGGGTTCCATATCTTAACTTACAGGTCAGGAGAGGGCCAAATGTACCCACCAAAATAGACATGTCTTGCTCGCGAGCCACAGGTTCCCGACCCCTGCGATAGATGCTTGCTTACAATTATGAGAACTTACAGGATGATGTGAGCGCAGCTGGAAAGAGTGTGGATAAAGAACGGCGACAGCAAAGAACCGCAAGAACACAAAGCTGCTCACAGCAGAGTACTGGACATTAGGATCATCTGGTAAGAGAAAACACACGTTTCCAAAAATATAGTTAATATGATTCTTATTGCAATTCAATACAGTCATACCTCGACATACAAGTGCCCCGACATACGAGCAATTTGTGATACGAGTAAAATTTCGAGCAAATATTTATCTTGAGATACGAGACAAATTTTGATATACGAGCATACAGCGGACGCGAGAGGCTGCTCATAAGAACATCATGGGCACTGTCTTTCTGGTCGCAACTCCCTCGTGTAATGTCTCCACGAGCACTGGGCCGAGCGTTGCATTTTTTTCAGTGTTTTTATTTTCCCGTTAGTCAGTGCGAATGGCGGAGCTTGTTTGCTAATACGAGAGGAGTACTACTTCCCGGGCAAGTTGGCAAGTGGTCGTGCGTTATTATCCTATTGTGAGGACATTTGTGTGCATCATTTTAGGAATATTTTGAAGGGAAGACAAAAGCAAACAACCCTCGATAGGTTGCATCTGAAAGTCAGGGTGGAGGCGGGGCAAATAGAGCCAACAAAGGTATAAAAATGTAAAACAAAATTAGAATTAAGTTTAGTGTAAGGTTAGATTAAATGTATTTTTGAGAGTCTGCATCGTAATCCAAGTTCATTTAAATTTGTTTATGTTATGTTACGAGCGCATTGGCATGCAAAATTTACGAGTAAATCGACATACGAGCTCAGTCCCGGAACGCATTAAGCTCGTATCTCGGGGTACCACTGTATTAGGAAATCTTGAGATTAACACAGCATAGAACTAGGACTTCAGTTTTTATTACCACCTCCTTGCAAATGATTATTTTATTAGTTATTTTGGAAACATTTTATAAAACTATCATTTTCTCCATTATTGCAGTCAAGGTCCAAATAAAAATATATTAACCATTTTCTGTAGATGGATTCTGCTTTGCCAATATCAAGATATGGATTAAACCTGGGCTTTACGAGAACACAATTGTTTTATAGTTATTTTGAAGGGTTTCCAGATGAACAGAGAATACTTACCTGGAAAACGCTTGCTGGCCAATTGTCTCAGTAACCTGAAGACAGCACACATTGATGGAGGGCAGTTGGCATTAGACTGAGTGATTGATGAGAAGACCTTTTGTACATAAAACTGTAGATTCTCCTACAGAGCGGAAAAAGTGCATTTATATAATTTTATAAACACATGCTTGCGAACAGGAATAGGAATGAGTATTGGTGCCAAACGGAAAAGAAAGTTTTAATACCTAGCGAATAGTTACGTAATACGTATGTTGCAGAATATTTTAGATAAAATGTTTAAGGCCAAACTGCAGGTTTTCATACGCGAGCAACATAAATTGTCAGTAGATTCGGATGTGAGTGTATTTCATTCCTTCCCAAAAAGCACAGTACGGGCCTCCCTGATGCCAGGGTGAGTTTGGTTTTGTGTGACCCTTCGAAACATGTTTTTAAAGCACTAGAATGAGTGCAATTGCACATTCACTATAGTAGGTGTAGATGTGATTCTTTGTCAGCATGTATTTGCGGACAAAAAAAAACCCAAAATATTAAGTAAATGTATTGACAAAAAAGCAGAGAGACACAATTAAATACAGCCATACCTGTATTTACGAAATTAATTGGTTCCAGAACTTTTTTCGTAACTTGAAAATTTCGTAAGTAGGTGTACTTTATATGTCAATTCTCTAATTCGTTCCACGGTCCTCACACAACTACCCTTGAAAATTGGTCAAAGTGTCCCAATTTTGAATGAAAGATGTGAGGAAACACAGAAATGAGATAACATTATAAGGAAATGATTTATCAATGTCTTAAAATAAATAAAGCATATGAAAATGTGCCCTGCACTGCTGAAATAGTTCCCTCTGGGGCCGTTACTATGGGAGACATAATGACCGTGATTGTCCGCCAGATGGCGGCAAGAGCCCGTTCTACCAGGGCCAAAAGCTGTCCACTTTGTACTACATTTTACACTTTTACGTGTGCAGTGTGTGTGTGAGAGAGAAAATATGTGCCGCGTTGCATTTGTAGGGATTTTAATTGCTTAATAAACGGAATTGCAATAATTAATAAGGGAGCATTTAGACAAGGTGGACAGGTATGTAAGAGAGAATCTTGAAACATGGATAGTGGTTGTTGTGAGACAGCCAATTGAATTGAAAGCGTTTATTGTTATTATAGGAGATAGAAATGAGAGCATTTTAAAGTGAAAAACAATGCAGCCACGACAATCTTTTCAAAATAAAATAATGGATAAGGAAATGCATTTACTTTTTGGGGGATTTCGTAACTTGGATCTTTTTCGTATCACGAGTCACTCATTTGCATATAAAAAAAAATCGTAACTTGCACATTTTGTACCAAGAGGCCTTTGTAAGTAGAGGTATGACTGTATAATGTCTCTTAAAGCCTAATTTAATATATAATGAAGTATTTGTGGTGCTTTTGCTTCACTGTGACTACAGTGGGACATCAGGAAAGACCCACGTGTTTACTGTGTCTAAAGATGTTGGTAGCAAACAGCAACAAGTAAAATCAATTAAGGTCTTACTTCCAGACATTATACACTCATCATGCTCATTAGCTGCTATGTTTTTCAGCAAAAAACATGCTGTATATTTCTCCCAAAAAGCGTGTGGCCATATGATAGCTTTTACAGACATGGAAGTGAATCCCAGGGGAGGAAAGGTGTAAGAAATCATCTGAGAGACAATGGCGAAAAAAAATCTGATAAATATTCACATTCATTTAGGTCAATCATTATATATTCAGAGCGTCAAATTGTTCACAACTAGGACAGGTATAAATTGCTGTAGTTCATGCCCTTTGAATGGAAGACAACCTGTTCTCAGTGTATCTTGCATCCTGCCCATTATCAGCATAGGCCTTACAGATAAAGGATGGATGTGTCAATCCAAATAAAGTTGTAACACCTTTCAATTAACACACGCATTTGTAATAGTGAGGATTTTTTTTTGTAAGTTTGCACACTCCCATTAAACCTGAAATACAGAAAACGTTTCTGCTAAAATAATTACTCTCATTCTAGTAAAATACTACTGGTTTGGCACTAATGCTCATTAACTGTCAACAGATAGCTCAAATTAGTCACAGTTTCTTGACAAAGTAATTACCTTGTTGACCTCTACATTGTCTCCTTCTTTGAGTTTATTGGGGTCAATCTCACACGTTTTGTTGGTTTCACATATCTATAAAAATAAAGACATTTTTGATAAAACAATCAGACACAAAATATTGTTCAAAACATTCCAGCTATTCAAGCAGCAATCTAAAACTTGATGACATCTTAAAATCCCGCATTGTGTAATCTTACCTCATCTATTACAGGCTTCAGGGTAACAGCAAGGTAACTTTTTCCCACAATCTTCATCATGTCATCAATGCTGCGTGTTGCCAGTGAGTTGCCACGAAAGATAGTATTAGCCTCCCTGTTTAAACACAAATTATAACAATTATTTTGACTGCTTCCCATCGTTTGCTAGAAGTGTAAAATTTTCCAGATTTGGTTTGGATTAATGAGTGTTTGTCTGGACAACTAAAGTTTTCAATAATTTGACTGAGACTCAGACCATTGTAGCTGTGAAGCTTTTACAACTTTGAGGAAAATGACGAGCACAAAATCACATATACAAAGAAAAAGGAAATATTAAGCAGTACAAATGGAAGGCCTCATTGATCATGGTTTCAGTGACAATAGTGTGAATTTGTGCAGTAAGTGTGAAAAGGTCTCACTGAGTGTGGTCTAACTCCAACGCTGCCACAGCAGAGACAAAAGGCAAAAAGCGATTGTGATGCAACAGCAATCGAACCATGGGGAGAACGGCTTCGTATCGCTCTCTGCAAATGTCACCCAGGATGTGTGCTGCTGAGGCAGAGATAGGCTGGCAAGATGAAGGTGAAAGTTAAGGTTAGTGGGAGAATAATGGAAATATGTACACTGATTTGACTTTATGGGGGATTCTGTGGGAAAAGGAATAGGTGAAGAAACCGATACCATCTAACATTCTAGGAACTAAAAGCATTGATTGTTTTAGGTTGCAGAAACCTATTTCACAAAAATAGTGTTTAAGTTCTCATTATTCTACCTTAATATCAGAGGATTTGAGCAGCAAGTTGCAGAGTGGACTATAGCAGCCAGATGGCAGCACTGTGTCTTCTATGTAGGCCAGCTTTAAACGCAATGATCCCAAATCGTCAGATTTCGACTTGCTTCCGTTTCCTTTAGGTTGAAGAAGATACCTGATAAAAATCATACAGACTTAATATTTTCATGTTGTGATTTGACTATAAACTAAATGAATATCTTTAAATCCCGTGAATTACAGAGGTAAATATATTCGAAGACAGACACTTGGAAGGAAAAAAAAACACAGCCAACAACCCAAAAACAAAAACAGGTAGAGACTGTATGAACTATGACTAACCGGATTCAACACATGTAGAATGTACTGTATCAACATTCTTGCCTCATGAATCATGATGCAATACGAGTTAAGCAGTCAAAACATCAACTGCCAGTCTGTATGAAAATGAAATAAAACATTCATTCATGTTGTGTGCTGCTTATCTAATAAATAAAATTGCGATTTGCAGGGAATTAACCCTGAAGTAGCTACTATTGTTTTTGAAAACGCTATGAAATAAAATGATTCATAAACTGTATGCACGCTATGAATAACATCTGAAACATCTGTGTTATTTATTCCAAACAGGTTTCCAGTCCGTTAAGATTATCTTTACCACCATTAAGAGTATTTTTATTATTCAGATTTGTAAACACTTTCCGTGAAGTGATTTAAAGATGCAATGCATTTACTCGCGTTGAATTGATTACTT